>NC_086449.1:283258646-283558646 GCF_028390025.1 Pseudophryne corroboree
TACCTGGTGTAGTGGTGCTACTGTGTGGCGTAATTTGAATAATAGAGACTACTGTGCACAGTAATATGAATTGGTATTATTTTGTGGCCACACCCCTTCCCCATGAAGCCACGCCCCTACATATTTTTTGCGTGCCTATGGCGCGCACTGCCTCTGTTTTGCATAGAGGGGGGGCCGAGGCTGTTTCTTGCACACAGCGCTAAAATGTCTAGTTACGGCACTGCAAGACACTACCCCTGGTCTGATGCAAGACAACACAGCAAAACTGCAAGGGGCTTATACAGCAGCCAGCAGCACTGGGGACATATAGCAGCAGAGGACACCAACACTGTGACTGGCTGGACTGATGCAGCACAATACACTGACTACACTGGACTGGACTGAGCAGCACAACACAGCAGAAGACTCGCCACCCAACTTTCCCACTCCCACATAGACACTGAGGATGGAGACACGTCCTCTCACTACACTCTCCGAGACTGGAGTGAAAATGGCCGCGACGTGCGGCTCCTTATATGGGATCCAAATCCCGCGAGAATCCGACAGCGGGATGATGACGTTTTGCCTCGTTCGGGTTTCCGAGTCAGACGGAAAAACCCGAGCCGAGCTCGGATCCAAGTTCAGAGCGTGAGGTTCGGTACGATTCGGTACTCTGAGAACCGAACCCACTCATCTCTAGTATATGCACAGTAGCAAATAACCACTGACCTGTGCAAACATCACACTGCGTCCACCTCTGCATCAGGCTCACTGTGAGATTTGTCTGTTTAAGGTACATGCCCTTTCCGTTGTCAGTCAGTGCAGATGTGGTGACCAGGCCCGGCAATACCCGCTCAGTGAAGGGATGCAGGTCAGGGAGGCGCTGGGACGGAGAGGGGCTCCCCCTGCTCTGCATCCCTTCCCTGCTGCTGCGCCGTCCTGTCCCCCCTGCTGCTGCTGCCGGCTGCTGTGCCTGTCACTGTATGACAGGCAGCGGCGCTGGCAGCATGAAAAGCCCACTCCCCTCCCCTCACATGTGTGACAGGGGCTGTGTACGGATCAGAGGAGGGGGTGGAGCTACATGGGCCAGAAGGGGGTGGGGCTACATGGGCTGGGGGGGCGGAGCTAAACGGACCAGGCTGCTGTATAGAGGGAGACTGGAGAGTAATTACAGCCACCCAGACTTAAGTAAGTAGAGGGTGAGAAATGTATGTGTGTGTGTGTATGGTAGGGGTGTGTATGACTGTATGTATATATGGTGGGTGTGTATGTGCGTGTATATATGTGTGAATTGTGTGTGTGAGGTGTGTCTGTGTACGAGCGCTTTATGGACACTACTACTGGGGGGTAGCATTACGTATAACGTCGCTACTACTGGGGCGGCCATTACATGTAAGGACACTACTACTACTGGGGGCGCATTACATATAAGGACGCTACTACTACTAGGGGGGAAGTACGTATATGGACACTTCTACTACTGGTGGTTCACTACGTATAAGGACGCTAATACTACTACTGGGGGTGGGCATTACGTATAAGGACCCATCTACTACTGGGGGTGCACTATGTATAAGGATGCTACTACTACTATGGGTGCATTATGTATAAGGATGCTACTACTACTGGGGGGCATTATGTAAAAGGATGCTACTACCAGGGCCGTAACTACGTGTGTGCCAAGTGGGCTTGGCACACAGCGCAGTTGCCCTGAGGGCGCACGGCCAGCGGCATGTAATGAGTCAAACTGACTCATTACATGCCTCTGAAGTCTGCGCCGTGCGCCGCCGCGCTGTGGAGGAGAGCTACAGCGCCGGGCAGGTGAGAAGGAGGAGGAGGGAGGGGGACTGGAGCCGCAGCAGCGCTATTTCATTGGTAGTAAGCGCCGCTGCAGCATCCCCCTCTCCTTCCGTATTGGCTGCCCAGCGCTGCTGTGGATGCTGTGATGCGGTTCCTCCATCCCAGCATCCACAGCAGCGCCGGCCAGCCAATACGGAAGGAGAGGGGGATGCTGCAGCGGCGCTTACTACCAATGAAATAGCGCTGCTGCGGCTCCAGTCCCCCTCCCTCCTCCTCCTTCTCACCTGCCTGCACCGAGGAAGCTGCACGAGGTGCCTGTCAGCGGGGAGATGGTAAGTATGTATCTCTCTTTCTCTCTCTCTCTCTCTCTCTCTCTCTCTCTCTCTCTCAGGGGGACACCGTCTGCCATAATGTGTAAAAAGGGGGCCTGGCTGCCGCAATGTGTAAAAAGGGGGACTGGCTGCCGCAATGTGTAAAAAGGGGGCCTGGCTGCCGCAATGTGTAAAAAGGGGGACTGGCTGCCGCAATGTGTAAAAAGGGGGCCTGGCTGCCGCAATGTGTAAAAAGGGGGACTGGCTGCCGTAATGTGTAAAAAGGGGGACTGGCTGCCGCAATGTGTATAAAGGGGTACACCGTCTGCCGTAATGTATAAAAACGGGGACGCTGTCTGCTGTAATGTGTAAAAAGGGGACGCTGTCTGCCGTAATGTTAAAAAAGGGGACGCGGTCTGCTGTAATGTGTAAAAAAGGGGACGCTGTCTGCCGCAATGTGTAAAAAGGGGGACTGGCTGCCGCAATGTGTTAAAAGGGAGACTGTCTGCTGTAATGTGTAAAAAGGGGGATGCTGTCTGCTGTAATGTATAAAAGGGGCTCTACCTGGTGTAGTGGCGCTACTGTGCAGCGTAATTTGAATAATGTAGACTACTGTGCACCGTAGTATGAATTGCTATTATTTTGTGGCCACGCCCCTTCCCCATGAAGCCACGCCCCTATATATTTTTCGCGCGTCTACGGCGCGCACTGCCCCTATCTTACATGGGGAGGGGGGGCACCAATGTCGTTTCTTGCACACAGCGCTAAAATGCCTAGTTACGGCACTGGCTACTACTACTGGGGTGCATTACATATAAGGACGCTACTACTACAGGTGGGGCATTACATATAAGATGAATAAGATTGTGCTACATTGTGGTGTCATTTTAAATGGGGATACTATTGTGTGGCCATGCCCCTTGTGAGACCACACCCCTTTTCCCGGCGCGCGCCAAAGGAATATGGGAGGGTGCAAATTTATAGTTTGCAGGGGGGCGCCGAACACCCTAGCACCGGCCCTGGTGGTGACACATTTGTTCTCTCCCATAAGGGCCCAGAGAGCACGGTAACACCGAAGCAGAACCTCCCTGGAGGCAAACAGCCAGACACAATGTTAGAGACCTATTTATATGTCTGAGCACAAAATAAAACAAATACTAATGTTTAGTGTTGCTGTCACATTAAGCTGGTGATGCTCTCTGACGTGGTTTCACTGTAATATTCAGTACAAACGTCACAGCAAACTACAGCTTAAGTTGTTAAATGAACTGTGAGTAATGAAATGAGCCGAGCCTGGAAGAGTATTAAGTTTTTCTGCAGAATGAGCTATTGATATCTAACACATGATGGGCCTCATACAGAGGTGGAGGCTATGCTGATATCTGCACAGCTGAGAGAATATTTACTACTGCGCATGCCCAAAAAGCCCTGGAAACCCCTATGGCGCATGCGTTCCCCTGACTGTGTGCAGAGACCACTGTTGCTTATGCATTTGCTTCCATTAGAACTGGCGGCACAAAACTATGGACGTTGGCCTGAAATGAATCGCTAAAAAAAGGTAATCATGGGTTTGTAATGGGAGTGTCATAGTCATGACAACGAATGTGGCTGAGTTCCCAAATGCAGATCAGCAGCCACAGAGGTCATGATTAGAGGCTTATCAGAAGGCGACACTGCGTCTGCCATAGGCTGTTGCCAGTGTAGATGCTGCACATGATGGTGCGCAGAGGGTGACGTGTTCAGGACCACCGATGGAGTTGCACTGTCCACGGCATTGAGCGTGGGTATCTCAGGGCTTGCACAGTCCGGTGCCTGCTACCATTTGCATATTAGCGCCGCTAGCACTGTGCAAAAAGTCCATTCACATCCATTTCTGAATGAAGCCCAATAATAAGCCATAAGATATCCTACTAGACATTCTGACCTAAAGTTCTCTACATCGAGAGCAGTTGCTAGGCTGCATATAGTGATAGATGTCTAGAAATGCTTTTTTAACAACTAAACTATTTATAGGCAGGATTTTAAAATAGAGCATTTGCCTTTTTAAGCTGTGCATGCTACTGTACATTACCTTAACCAAAAGGAATCAGCATGCAATTGATATATACTCGCTCTAGACCAGGGGTGGGGAACCTTTTTTCTACCGAGGGCCATTTGGATATTTATAAAATCCTTCGGGGGCCATACAAAAATTCTCAACTTAAAAAATTACCCTGCCCCCCAGCAGGTCTGCCCCATAGAGGTACTGTGTGTGCGCGCCAAAAAAATGGGTGTGGCCAGTTAAAATGGGACGTGATACACATATGCCCCCAATAGTGCAGTGCCAGATCCACAATTGCCCCCACAGTGCCAGGTATACAAATGCCCCTCACAGTGCCAGGTATACAAATGCCCCCACAGTGCCAGGTATACAAATGCCCCTCACAGTGCCAGGTGTACAAATGCCCCTCACAGTGCCAGGTATACAGATGTCCCCACAGTGCCAGGTATACAGATGCCCCCACAGTGCCAGGTATACAGATGCCCCCACAGTGCCAGGTATACAGATGCCCCTCACAGTGCCAGGTATACAGATGCCCCTCACAGTGCCAGGTATACAGATGCCGCCAGGTATACAGATGCCCCTCACAGTGCCAGGTATACAAATGCCCCCACAGTACCAAGTATACAAATGCCCCTCACAGTGCCAGGTGTACAAATGCCCCTCACAGTGCCAGGTATACAGATGTCCCCACAGTGCCAGGTATACAGATGCCCCCACAGTGCCAGGTATACAGATGTCCCCCCACAGTGCCAGGTATACAAATGCCCCTCACAGTGCCAGGTATACAGATGTCCCCACAGTGCCAGGTATACAGATGCCCCCACAGTGCCAGGTATACAAATGCCCCCACAGTGCCAGGTATACAGATGCCCCTCACAGTGCCAGGTATACAAATGCCTCTCACAGTGCCAGGTATACAGATGTCCCCACAGTGCCAGGTATACAGATGCCCCCACAGTGTCAGGTATACAAATGCCCCTACAGTGCCAGGTATACAAATGCCCCTCACAGTGCCAGGTATACAGATGCCCCCACAGTGCCAGGTATACAGATGCCCCCCACAGTGCCAGGTATACAAATGCCCCCCACAGTGCCGGGTATACAGATGCCCCCACAGTGCCAGGTATACAAATGCCCCCACAGTGCAAGGTATACAGATGCCCCCCACAGTGCCAGGTATACAAATGCCCCCACAGTGCCAGGTATACAGATGTCCCCACAGTGCCAGGTATACAGATGCCCCCACAGTGCCAGGTATACAAATGCCCCCACAGTGCCAGGTATACAGATGCCCCTCACAGTGCCAGGTATACAAATGCCTCTCACAGTGCCAGGTATACAGATGTCCCCACACTGCCAGGTATACAGATGCCCCCACAGTGCCAGTTATACAGATGCCCCCACAGTGCCAGGTATACAGATGCCCCCCACAGTGCCAGGTATACAAATGCCCCCCACAGTGCCAGGTATACAGATGCCCCCACAGTACCAGGTATACAAATGCCCCCACAGTGCCAGGTATACAGATGCCCCCCACAGTGCCAGGTATACAAATGCCTCTCACAGTGCCAGGTATACAGATGTCCCCACAGTGCCAGGTATACAGATGCCCCCACAGTGCCAGTTATACAGATGCCCCCACAGTGCCAGGTATACAGATGCCCCCCACAGTGCCTGGTATACAAATGCCCCCCACAGTGCCAGGTATACAGATGCCCCCACAGTACCAGGTATACAAATGCCCCCACAGTGCCAGGTATACAGATGCCCCCCACAGTGCCAGGTATACAAATGCCCCCCACAGTGCCAGGTATACAGATGCCCCCACAGTGCCCCCCCCCCCCCCTTCCGTGCTACTTACCGCTCCTTTCGGCGGGACACGGAGGAGAGCGCGGCTGTGTTGGGCGGCTGCGTGTAGGACTTGAAACCAGCCGCCGGTTCGAGAGCCAATCAGAGCTCGCGGACCGGCAGTCGCGGCTCCTGATTGGCTGCCGGTCCGCGAGCTCTGATTGGCTCACGAACCGGCGGCTGGTTTCAAGTTCTACACGCCGCCGCCGCGCTCTCCTCCCTGTCCTGACACTGACAGCTGAGACACGCTGCCGCCGGACTGAGCTGCGGCGTGTCTCACTAGGAGAAGCGGGTGGGCCGGAGCAAACGGCTTCGCGTGCCTTATACGGCCCGCAGGCCGGAGGTTCCCCACCCCTGCTCTAGACCAAACTATTATAGCTCTGGTTTGCTAATAGAGCTCAGTACTGGTATTGTTGCCCAATACTGTCAACTCACATTGTCAGGTATAAGGAGCTCATGCTATGATCAACATAGCCTTAAATAAAGTGTATATACTGAATGTCTTTATTTTAAAATCAGAAATTCAATTGTTTTCTATCAAAAATGCTAATATTTCAGAAGGTTCCTCTGTGCTGTAATGAATCATGGTGTTGACACTAGTGAATGGCTTTTTGACCCCTGGGTAAATTAAGAAGTGCTATGTATCTCTTACTATTTCCAGAAACAGGATACATAGAGCAACAAGAGTGAGGTCACAAGGCAGAATACTCTAACAGGGCTGGACGAAAGCAATGCCAAGGATGAAAATGATGATGGACTGCAGACCTACAGTAGATCAGGTTTTCTCTCATATCTCTCATAAGGGATTTTCCAGTAGTATATATAATAGGGTTATGCAATCTTTGACTCCCCATCTCCTGTGGAACTACAATTTCCATCATGCCTGCAAGCGTCTTGTATTTCTGACATAATGTGATATTAATCTTTAAAATATCCCTTTAACCTGGGCCAGCACCCAGTCACCACTGTAAGTGGGCCATGCCATCTAACTAAAGTGTCTGCTTGCAGAATGGCCAGACCCACGGAATTGGGACTGTCCCTCCTGAATTGGAGGGGAGATATATATATAATATAAAGCAACTTGTACTTTATAATTAGTGCTCGTTTAACTCAACAACTTGCTAAGTCTGCTGTGATATGTAACAGTATATTTGCTGAATACTTTAATGTGGACATGTAATCCTCTGAGTTAAGAGACTGTCAGTCATTCCCAAGAGTGCTTGTGTTTTAAATATGTAATTTAATTAAGTCTTCTAAGCCAAAGCATTGGTTTACTATCAATAGGTATTTTCTTACACTGATAACTGCTATAAATGAATAAAACTGGCTCATCAACTCTTGTACAAAGTAAGAGGATTAATTAGCTGTGGCACACTGCGAGAAAGAGCTTTTCCAATGCCAGGCCGGAGATCAGAGCACACCGAGAGCTACTTCAAAGCTAAAGTTCTTATCTGACATGACCTTTATTGGCAAAATAATAACAACTGAAAGGAACATGATATCCTAGAAAAGTTTTCTGGTTACATAACAATGAGACTTATTTATCAGTGGATGAAAGGTCCCATAGCCTGTAAATAAGAGTATTTGCCAGCAATAGGGTATTTTTTTTTTACCTTGACCCATACATCAAAGAGTTACCGCTGGCGAAAACTCCTGCTGGGGTTGACATTAACTGCCATTGACTTTCCCATAACTTTACATGGGGAATCTACTTAGCAAGTATCGCAGCATCTCAGAATAGAAAACCAGGAAAATACCGATTTACTGGCGCTGGGCAGTGCAGATGGTGTAATGGTTAGCATTACTGCCCCGCAGCATGGACTTAACTGTGTGGAGTTTGTATAGTCTCCCTGTGCTTGCATGGGTTTTCTCCGGGTACTCCGGTTTCGTTCCACAATCCAAAAATATAGTGGTAGGTTAATTGGCTCCTGCCAAAAATGAAGCCTAGTTTGCAAGTCTGTGCGTGTGCTTGGGCAGAGTAGATGGGTCAAGTGGTTCTTATCTGCCGTGACGTTTTCTGTTTCTATGTTACTTAAAAGCAGCACTACTGTATGTCTAACAATGGAGTCATCTACTCCACTAACACAGTATATAAAAACTACAGTGTATACTAAACGAAAACTTATACTATATCCCCTTTTTTGTCTGGTTTTATTGCATAACTTTGGAGGATATATCCTAAAGGGGTGATCTTCAGTTTTGCCGGCTGTTGGGATCCCGGCACACAGTATACCGGCAACGTAATCCAGACACGCATCATACCGACACCTTTTCTCCCTCTTGGGGGTCCACGACTCCCCTAGAGGGAGAATAGATAGCGTACGCACACCACTGTGCCCGCAAGGGGCTCATTTGCGCTCGGCCAGCTGTCAGTATGCCGGCGTTCGAGATTCCGGCGCCAGTATGCTGGCCGTCGGGAGCCCGGCATACCATACTACACCCATCCTAAAGACCATTTTATAGATAAATAAGATTGTACCCTAGATGTATATTGTATGCTTGGCAAATATTAGTGCATATATTGTCTATTTTTTTGCATCTCAGGATAGTATTAGCAACATCCGAAAAATATAATAAAAAAAAAATCTGCAAATAAAGTTTCCCCCCCCCGCGTAATGTAGGTTTTAAAATATTGTATGATTTTATTTTTGTAATACATTTTACTACCAATGAGCATTCACCTACTGCAGTGGCAGAACTTGTGAGTGGTGGGCCCAGGTGTAAAAAATATAATTTGGTTTCCCCCCCTTTACGCCAACCCAAGTCCACATAAGTTGACAACATAAGGCAGGGGGTAGCAGAGGTTAACTTAGAAAGACAGAGGGTGTCAATGGAAGACAAGGGGAGGCAGAGGTTGACCGCAAATGGCAGGGGGATGCATAGGGTGACAGCAGAAGGCAGGGAGAGGCAGAGGGTGACAGGGAGAGGCAGTGAGTGACAGGGGAAGGCAGTGAGTGACAGGAGGAGGGTGACAGGGAGAGGCAGTGGGTGACAGGGGTACAAGTGCAATGACCTGCATGGTTTGGAGAACAGGGGGCATGTACATAGTGGGGGCAGGAAAACAGCAGTCTCTGCTCTGTCCGTGACAGGGGCCCCCACCCCTTGTGCTTTCCTCAGTTTGGTTCTTGGTCAGGCAGACTCTGACAGTGCCAGTTATACTCGTTGTGAGCTGCTTTTAATTCACAGACAACATTGAATCAGAAAAAAAAAATGTACATCTGTCTGTTAATTAGAGACAGTATGTGGCTGTAATCATCAGTGCTGATAGATGGCTGGACTCTTCTATCAGTCCGGCACACACAAAGTCAGCCCTGCCTCCCTAAGGTAAGGAGCAGGCCCCTCAGGCAGTGGGGCCCACCCTGCTCTCTGCACTGGGCCATTATTTATTTATTTATTTATTAGCAGTTTCTTATATAGCGCAGCATATTCCGTTGCCCTTTACAATTAGAACAACAATTATAGAACAAAACTGGGCAAAGACAGACAGACAGACAGAGGTAGGAAGGCCCTGCTCGCAAGCTTACAATCTATAGGGAAATAGGCATTGATACACAAGGATAGATGCTACCTGTTACATAATGGTTCCCCAGGTTGCTAGGTTCTTAATGGGTTGTATATGATATGATCACCCAGCAATGTTGGAAGATTCATCTGACATTGTTCAAAATGGTCTGTGAGGGAGGGGGCGGGAATAACTCATTGCTAAACTAGGCAGCAGTGGGCCTCTTAGTCCTCAGGGACCCCATTGCAATGCACCTGTTGCACCAATGGTAGCTCTGCCTCTGACCTACTGCATGGGATCTGGGAGACCGAGGGAGGAACGTGGGCATAGCGCTGGGAATAGTGACATTGAGGCTGCCCTCCCATGCTGTAATGCCGTGATTTATGGCATGACGTTGTGAGAGATGGAGCTATCATGGAATCATCATGAAGTAGTGGCTGCAATCCAGGAGGGTTGAACTCTCACAAAATCAGGGGATATCTGCAAGGACTAGCCAGAGAGAGCAGTAAGTTGAATTTACTTGTCCAGACCAGTACTGCCACGATAGCTCAGTACCTCTCCACAGTCATTGGTGAATTGTAGCGAGAAGTTATTTTTCCACCACAGGAATAAAATATTACCCTTATCACCTGTGTAATGAGGTTATTGATATAAAGGCTGTCTTTCATATTGCAGATATAGTATATACATTACATTTAAAAAAAATTAATCATCAGCATCTTGTAATCAGTGCACCAAAAACAAAACAAATAAGTTAACAACATCAACATAGAGACATTTTAGTGCTGCCAAGCATATGCTTCATTTCTTATATGGTAATGCTTATTAAGGATATTAAGACCCTGGGGCTTTTCAGTGACCTTATTTACTACCAGGTTGAAGAAATGTCACCATGTTACTTTTTATAACTTACAGAAATAGTGGGTGGTGTATTGTACTCATCTGCAAATCCTTTGTTCTAGTTATAAATAACAGCAATCACAATAATTATGTTGCAGAGACTAGCGGATAGATTGGAGTGGTGTATTTACTCTGTGCCCTTAACAGTATATTCTTCTTCTTCTTTTTCTTCTTCTTCAACAATACTACTATACCACTGCTGCTACTACTACTACCACTACTACTGCAAATAATAATAATAATAATAATAATAATAATAATAATAATAATAATAGAGATGAGCAGGTTCGGTTCGTCGAGATCTGAACCCCCCCGAACTTCACCTATTTTACACGGTTCCGAGGCAGCCTCGGCTCTTCCCGCCTTGCTCGGTTAACCCAAACGCGGCCGAACGTCATCATCCCGCTGTTGGATTCTCGCGAGATTCGTATTCTATATAAAGAGCCGCGCATCGCCGCCATTTTCACACGTGCATTGGAGATTGAACGGAGAGGACGTGGCTACGTTCTCTGCCTGAAAAGCTCCATATCTGTGCTCAGTGTGCTGCAAATATCTGTGCTCAGTGTGCTGCAAATATCTACGTTCTCTGCCTGAAAAGCTCAATATCTGTGCTCAGTGTACTGCAAATATCTGTGCTCAGTGTGCTGCATTTTGGTGACCAACAGTATATAGTTGTACAGTACAGTAGGCAATTGCTGTATCTTGCAGCTCTGTGTCACTGCAAGTATCCATTCCATATCTGTGCTGCATTTTTGTGAGCAGTATATATAGTAGTACAGTGCAGCATTTTGGTGACCAAAAGTATATTGTTGTACAGTACAGTAGGCCATTGCTGTATCTTGCAGCTCTGTGTCACTGTAAGTATCCATTCCATATCTGTGCTGCATTTTTGTGAGCAGTATATATAGTAGTACAGTGCAGCATTTTGGTGACCAACAGTATATAGTTGTACAGTACAGTAGGCCATTGCTGTATCTTGCAGCTCTGTGTCACTGCAAGTATCCATTCCATATCTGTGCTGCATTTTTGTGAGCAGTATATATAGTAGTACAGTGCAGCATTTTGGTGACCAACAGTATATAGTTGTACAGTACAGTAGGCCATTGCTGTATCTTGCAGCTCTGTGTCACTGCAAGTATCCATTCCATATCTGTGCTGCATTTTTATGAGCAGTATATCTAGTAGTACAGTGCAGCATTTTGGTGACCAACAGTTTATAGTTGTACAGTACAGTAGGCCATTGCTGTATCTTGCAGCTCCGTGTCACTTCAAGTATCCATATCTGTACTGCATTGTTGTGAGCAGTATATAGTAGTACAGTGCAGCATTGTGGTGACCAGTATACTACAGTACAATAGTCCAGTGCTGTTCTCGCTGCTCAGTTTCAGTTCTCCGTAGTATCATTAGTGCTCAGTAAAATCTGTGCTCAGTATAATCAGTGATTGATCAGTATAATCAGTTCTCAGTATAATCAGTGCACTGTTTGACGTGCGCCCGTTTTCCGCAATTAGTGCATTGAGATTTAGACAATTGATGAAGTTATTGTGTCCCCGCTACAAAATCCCATCTAGATTCCACTTCACTAGGCAGGCGATAGCGAGATTTTACCAATTAATATCAGTGATTTATAATTAATTATTAATTACAGTGATCTTGCCAAATGATTCCAGTGATTTTGTCATTTTCTCTCAGTGATTTGGACCAATAATACCATTGATTAGAACGAATAATTCCTGTGATTATGTCATTTTCTTCCAGTGATTTGGACCAATAATACCATTGATTAGAATAAATAATTCCTGTGATTATGTCATTTTCTTCCAGTGATTTGGACCAATAATACCATTGATTAGAACAAATAATTCCTGTGATTTTGTCATTTTCTTCCAGTGATTTGGACCAATAATACCATTGATTAGAACGAATAATTCCTGTGATTTTGTCATTTTCTTCCAGTGATTTGGACCAATAATAGTGATATTGAGGTGTTTGTGTCACTTAGCTTAGCCGTCCAGCGACCACAGTGCACCTCTTTTTCTCTTTTCTTTGCATCATGTGCTGTTTGGGGCCAATTTTTTTAAGTGCCATCCTGTCTGACACTGCAGTGCCACTCCTAGATGGGCCAGGTGTTTGTGCCGCCCTCTTGGGTCGCTTAGCTTAGTCAACCAGCGACCTCGGTGCAAATTTTAGGACTAAAAATAATATTGTGAGGTGTTCAGAATAGACTGGAAATGAGTGGAAATTATGGTTATTGAGGTTAATAATACTATAGGACCAAAATTACCCCCAAATTCTATGATTTAAGCTGTTTTTGAGGGTTTTTTTTTAAAAAAAACCCGAATCCGACAAAAAATTTTCAGGGAGGTTTTGCCAAAACGCGTCCGAATCCAAAACACGGCCGCGGAACCGAATACAAAACCAAAACACAAAACCCGAAAAATTTCCGGTGCACATCTCTAAATAATAATAATAATAATAATAATAATAATAATAATAATAATAATAATAATGTGTTTATATTCAAAGGACACACACATAATAATACTATAGGATCAAAATTACCCCCAAATTCTATGATTTAAGCTGTTTTCAAGTTTTTAAAAAAAAAAAAACACCCGAATCCGACAAAAATTTTTTTAGGGAGGTTTTGCCAAAACGCGTCCGAATCCAAAACACGGCCGCGGAACCGAATCCAAAACAAAAACCCGAAAAATTTTCGGTGCACGTCTCTAAATCATAATAATAATAATAATAATAATAATAATAATAATAATAATGTGTTTATATTCAAAGGACACACACATAAATTAAGCTCTTCCTATTCCTGTGCTTCAAGAAACTTCTCAGGGAGAATTCTGGAGAACTCTGGTAAGTAACTGTTATGTAACTCTAGCACTGTTCGTCTGAGACCCCTGGAGCTGATGTGAGGGTCTTCCGCCTATAACAGCTATCTGCTGTTCCCTTAGTGGTTAGTGCGTACTTAGGTTGTCACTTGGACTTTAACCTCCAGCAGTAGGGGCTCACACGATAGGCTGGAAACCAAGGGTAATGAACAAGAACTTCACTCACTGAAGAAGGGTTAAGGTGAGGACTGGGTTGGGTTGGGATCTCAACCACAGAGAGATGGTATACAAGCACTTCTAGGATGGTATCAGAGACGTATTTAGACCTCATGCGGCCATAGGCACTTCTAGGATGGTATCAGAGCTGTATTTAGACCCTCATGCGGCCATAGGCAGGATACCAGTTTGCCTCCCCACCTCTGTTAAACAATACATATTATGATATTTCATTCTTTAATGATGCCCCTTACATTATTTGTCATTTTTCTTCCTTATATTTAAAGCTTCAAACATTACAAAAATGGTGTAAAGGCTTGCATTATTGCCTTACAGCACTGAGGTCATGGGTTCGACTCCCACCATGGTGTGTGTGGAGTTTGTATGGCGTGTGGAGAATTCCTGTACTTACTTGAGTTTCCTTCTGGTACTCTGGTTTCCTTCAGCAATCCAAAAACATAGTGGTAGGTCAATTGACTCCCGACAAAAAGATTAACCCTAGTGTGTGCATTACTGTTTAGGGCAGACTATACAGGCCAATTGGTTCTTAACTGTCACCAAATTCTAAGTTTAAATATTAAAAAGGGACATAACACAGAGAGCATCCTAGGGACTTATATACAACACAGGAACAGCTTTAGTGACCAATTTACAATAGTTTCTGCTGACGGGAGTGGTATAATCATTTCAGCTCGCTACCTCTGGGGTAGCGAGAGCACCCACCACTTTACGCAGCTAAACCTGATTACTTTGGGTACAATATGTGTGATAACAGGGGTCACTTTAGAAAGAAGATTGGGCATGATAGATCATTTGAATACAGCCCTTAGCATTTTACTAAACTGTCCCCTTCATCACACTGACATCAAAATACTTCTGTCACATTTTTGCTACCAGACATCGCCCAATAAAAAAAATGATCACTTCTGGAAAACTGGCCTTTTTGAGAAGACAGTTTTTCCCCTCTGAAGCTGCAGCCGAGTTTGATAAATGTCACAGTTTCTACATACCCTGAGGAATGTAGAAATTGTGAAAATTTAAAGATGATGAATATACCCCTTAGTGAGAAACAGAGAAGGACACCGACAGTGTATTCCTTATTGGAACCTGGTTGTAAATGCGGCTCCGCTTCAGTGTCAGATTTCTGGGGCCCAACCATGGGCCCCTTGCGACCCACCGAGCCCTAGGTGGGTGCCTTGGTTGCTTAGTGGTAAATCCGGCCCTGGATTGTATGAACAGTGTGCAGTTAGTACATTCTGAAGGCTGAATACAGGAATACAGGAACAGCAGGTGGAGGGTAAATACACTGAACATGAGATGGAACACAGGCAGGGCAAGGACCAGGACATAAATGGGTAAGGAATCCAGCAGAGTATCCACAGGACAAGCAAGGTCTGTGGACTGGGACCAGCAGCCTACACCAACAGGTATAAGCTATAACCGGCACAGAGAGCAACACTGACCAATAGGGAAAGCCAGCCAGGGAGTGCCTAATTAACATCAAACTCCGTGCAGCTGCAGTGCTGCACGCACACATGCTCCACTTACAGGGAGCTGTAACATTGCTAGGCAACCAGGGACGGAGTAGCTGAGCGGTGCCTTGATTGCCTAGTGATAGACTGGGACTTGCAGCTGGAAGACGCGATGTCCTGGTTGTCAGGCAACAACCGGGACTCACAAGGAGCACAAGCCGCTTGGACAGTAAGCCGCTTGGTCTGACTCGCTTGCTGTAGTAGCATTTACAGCTCTTCCAGTGCGCTTGTTATTTTTCTGCTGTGCATCCCAAGTCAAACTTGGCAGTCAGACAAGTATTATAACTATGGAGATACCACTTCGGGCGTGAAATGTATGACTGGAATGAGTTTTATACAAAAGGAATAAACCGTGCTCCTCATACACAAAAGCCAAACCCTCATGTGGTCAAAACTAAAACAGTACAGAATACACTTCTTGTTATGTGTAGAATAGATAGGAATCTTTTTTATTTAAAGAATGGAATCTGCATTTCTTGATTAATGTAAGTGACCCAAATATGTCCTGGATTTTATTTTATGTAAGGACTTTTCCCCTGGATGCATAGTCCTGGTGTCCTAGAAGTCACTGGTAACAGCTGAGAATTACAGTACTTTGGAACCCAGGGGGTGATTCAGACCTGAGTGCTGAGCTGCTAACTTTGATGTCCTGCGTTCGGATAGTCACCGCCTCCAGGGGGAGTGGAAATTTGCTGTGCAAGTGTGCGATCCTATGTGTATGCTGACCTACAAAAATCCACTGAGTGCAGCCCAGGATTTACTCCTACAGTGCGATGAGAACAGGCTGATCGGGGCTGGAGCTGACGTCAGACACCTGCCCTGAAAACACTTGGGCACGCCTGTGTTTTTCCGAACACTCCCAATAAACAGTCAGTTGCCACCCACAAACGGCCTCCTTCTGTCAATCACCTTGCGAATGCCCGTGCGATCAGATTTTTTGCCCCATCCCTTCGCTGACTGGCGATGCCCTTTGTTGTTATCTGACGTGCGTGCACATAGCTGTGCATACACATGCGCAGTTAGGACCTGATCGCCCGTTGTGCGAAAACGCACAGCAGCGATCAGGAATGAATCACCCCTGAGTACAGTCTTTATGGGTTTTATGAACTGTTGTGAACTGTTCACGTGCTGCTGTGGTGACGGTGTATCGTGACTGGACAAATGGCATTATTGCGAATAACCGACTTGGAGGACCACGTGTCAGTGATGTGAGAGGTGAACGTCGGCAACGAAGGTGCGTGAGGGCCGACTGACACGCCACTCACCGTCAAAATTAACCTGGGGGCTACCAGATGTGTTTCTAAAATGACAGTTCAGCGAACCCGGCTGCGTATGTGGCTCCGAAACGGTTACTCTGGCTATTAGCTGGTGGTCATAATAATGTGATTCGACCGTGTATATTCATAGGCAAACATAGGTCTAGAGAAGAGCAGTTCCCATTAGCCTTTGTTTTAACATGTCTGGTGCCCAAATCCCCTTGATCATGGGAATGACAAGAAAGAGAGGTACATCAATGCAGACAGTAACAGTCACAATATTATTATTAAAACTAGTGATGTGCACCGGAAATTTTTCGCGTTTTGTGTTTTGGTTTTGGGTTCGGTTCCGCGGCCGTGTTTTGGATTCGGACGCGTTTTGGCAAAACCTCACCGAAATTTTTTTGTCGGATTCGGGTGTGTTTTGGATTCGGGTGTTTTTTTCAAAAAACCCTAAAAAACAGCTTAAATCATAGAATTTGGGGGTCATTTTGATCCCATAGTATTATTAACCTCAATAACCATAATTTCCACTCATTTCCAATCTATTCTGAACACCTCACACCTCACAATATTATTTTTAGTCCTAAAATTTGCACCGAGGTCGCTGGATGGCTAAGCTAAGCGACACAAGTGGCCGACACAAACACCTGGCCCATCTAGGAGTGGCACTGCAGTGTCAGGCAGGATGGCCCTTCAAAAAAATAGTCCCCAAACAGCACATGATGCAAAGAAAAAAAGAGGCGCACCAAGGTCGCTGTGTGACTAAGCTAAGCGACACAAGTGGCCGACACAAACACCTGGCCCATCTAGGAGTGGCACTGCAGTGTCAGGCAGGATGGCCCTTCCAAAACATTGTCCCCAAACAGCACATGATGCAAAGAAAAAAAGAGGCGCACCAAGGTCGCTGTGTGACTAAGCTAAGCGACACAAGTGGCCGACACAAACACCTGGCCCATCTAGGAGTAAAAAGAACACCTACACTCAAGTAGTCCCCCTGGCGCCAATATAATTCGTTTTATTCGATTACCAACATGTATATGTCCCAAATCCGCATGCAGCTCACCATACACAGAGGGACTTCCCAACCCCCTTCAAATGGACAAAAAAACTAAAACAAAAGAAATACAGATAGCGCTTGCAGATTTATTATTATAATAAATTTATTGATTAACTATTATCTCAATGATAATTCTCCACTAGTACTATTATAGTACCAAGGATATAGATTAATAAAAAATCTTTCCCTAGCCTTGACAAAGGTATCAGACTGAGGAAGCTGCCGATGCCAGGAGGTAGTGAAACGCGTCTCTGTATTTGCACCTGCCAGTGACAACCTACTCTACCACTCACGCCGAGCATCAGGAGGACTTTGGACAAATCTCCGGATAAGGCTCGTTTTGAACAACTAATTAGCACCAGAGCCGGGAGGACTGCAAAGACGGAAACTCATTTCCAATCTATTCTGAACACCTCACACCTCACAATATTATTTTTAGTCCTAAAATTTGCACCGAGGTCGCTGGATGGCTAAGCTAAGCGACACAAGTGGCCGACACAAACACCTGGCCCATCTAGGAGTGGCACTGCAGTGTCAGGCAGGATGGCCCTTCAAAAAAATAGTCCCCAAACAGCACATGATGCAAAGAAAAAAAGAGGCGCACCAAGGTGGCTGTGTGACTAAGCTAAGCAACACAAGTGGCCGACACAAACACCTGGCCCATCTAGGAGTGGCATTGCAGTGTCAGGCAGGATGGCCCTTCAAAAAAATACTCCCCAAACAGCACATGATGCAAAGAAAAAAAGAGACGCACCAAGGTCGCTGTGTGACTAAGCTAAGCGACACAAGTGGCCGACACAAACACCTGGCCCATCTAGGAGTGGCACTGCAGTGTCAGGCAGGATGGCCCTTCAAAAAAATTGTCCCCAAACAGCACATGATGCAAAGAAAAAAA
Source organism: Pseudophryne corroboree (assembly GCF_028390025.1). NCBI lineage: Eukaryota > Metazoa > Chordata > Amphibia > Anura > Myobatrachidae > Pseudophryne > Pseudophryne corroboree. The sequence continues at coordinate 283,276,833 of NC_086449.1, forward strand.
GAGGCGCACCAAGGTCGCTATGTGACTAAGCTAAGCGACACAAGTGGCCGACACAAACACCTGGCCCATCTAGGAGTGGCACTGCAGTGTCAGACAGGATGGCCCTTCAAAAAAATACTCCCCAAACAGCACATGATGCAAAGAAAAAAAGAGGCGCACCAAGGTGGCTGTGTGACTAAGCTAAGCGACACAAGTGGCCGACACAAACACCTGGCCCATCTAGGAGTGGCACTGCAGTGTCAGACAGGATGGGCCTTCAAAAAAATACTCCCCAAACAGCACATGATGCAAAGAAAAAAAGAGGCGCACCAAGGTGGCTGTGTGACTAAGCTAAGCGACACAAGTGGCCGACACAAACACCTGGCCCATCTAGGAGTGGCACTGCAGTGTCAATCAAGACAGGATGGCACTTCCAAAAAATTGTCCCCAAACAGCACATGATGCAAAGAAAAAAAGAGGCGCACCAAGGTCGCTGTGTGACTAAGCTAAGCGACACAAGTGGCCGACACAAACACCTGGCCCATCTAGGAGTGGCACTGCAGTGTCAGACAGGATGGCCCTTCAAAAAATACTCCCCAAACAGCACATGATGCAAAGAAAAAAAGAGGCGCACCAAGGTGGCTGTGTGACTAAGCTAAGCGACACAAGTGGCCGACACAAACACCTGGCCCATCTAGGAGTGGCACTGCAGTGTCAGGCAGGATGGCCCTTCAAAAAAATACTCCCCAAACAGCACATGATGCAAAGAAAAATGAAAGAAAAAAGAGGTGCAAGATGGAATTGTCCTTGGGCCCTCCCACCCACCCCTATGTTGTATAAACAGGACATGCACACTTTAACGAACCCATCATTTCAGTGACAGGGTCTGCCACACGACTGTGACTGAAATGACTGGTTGGTTTGGGCCCCCACCAAAAAAGAAGCAATCAATCTCTCCTTGCACAAACTGGCTCTACAGAGGCAAGATGTCCACCTCATCATCATCCTCCGATTCCTCACCCCTTTCACTGTGTACATCCCCCTCCTCACAGATTATTAATTCGTCCCCACTGGAATCCACCATCTCAGGTCCCCGTGTACTTTCTGGAGGCAATTGCTGCTGGTGAATGTCTCCACGTAGGAATTGATTATAATTCATTTTAATGAACATCATCTTCTCCACATTTTCTGGAAGTAACCTCGTACGCCGATTGCTGACAAGGTGAGCGGCTGCACTAAACACTCTTTCGGAGTACACACTGGAGGGAGGGCAATTTAGGAAGAATAAAGCCAGTTTCTGCAAGGGCCTCCAAATTGCCTCTTTTTCCTGCCAGTATACGTACGGACTGTCTGACGTGCCTACTTGGATGCGGTCACTCATATAATCCTCCACCATTCTTTCAATGGTGAGAGAATCATATGCAGTGACAGTAGACAACATGTCAGTAATCGTTGCCAGGTCCTTCAGTCCGGACCAGATGTCAGCACTCGCTCCAGACTGCCCTGCATCACCGCCAGCGGGTGGGCTCGGAATTCTTAGCCTTTTCCTCGCACCCCCAGTTGCGGGAGAATGTGAAGGAGGAGATGGTGACGGGTCACGTTCCGCTTGACTTGACAATTTTCTCACCAGCAGGTCTTTGAACCTCTGCAGACTTGTGTCTGCCGGAAAGAGAGATACAACGTAGGTTTTAAATCTAGGATCGAGCACGGTGGCCAAAATGTAGTGCTCTGATTTCAACAGATTGACCACCCGTGAATCCTGGTTAAGCAAATTAAGGGCTCCATCCACAAGTCCCACATGCCTAGCGGAATAGCTCTGTTTTAGCTCCTCCTTCAATGTCTCTAGCTTCTTCTGCAAAAGCCTGATGAGGGGAATGACCTGACTCAGGCTGGCAGTGTCTGAACTGACTTCACGTGTGGCAAGTTCAAAGGGTTGCAGAACCTTGCACAACGTTGAAATCATTCTCCACTGCGCTTGAGTCAGGTGCATTCCACCTCCTTTGCCTATATCGTGGCCAGATGTATAGGCTTGAATGGCCTTTTGCTGCTCCTCCATCCTCTGAAGCATATAGAGGGTTGAATTCCACCTCGTTACCACCTCTTGCTTCAGATGATGGCAGGGCAGGTTCAGGAATGTTTGGTGGTGCTCCAGTCTTCTGTACGCAGTGTATGAATGCCGAAAGTGGCCCGCAATTCTTCGGGCCACCGACAGCATCTCTTGCACGCCCCTGTCGTTTTTTTAAATAATTCTGCACCACCAAATTCAAGGTATGTGCAAAACATGGGACGTGATGGAATTTGCCCAGATGTAATGCACGCACAATATTGCTGGCGTTGTCCGATGTCACAAATCCCCAGGAGAGTCCAATTGGGGTAAGCCATTCTGCGATGATCTTCCTCAGTTGCCGTAAGAGGTTTTCAGCTGTGTGCCTATTCTGGAAAGCGGTGATACAAAGCGTAGCCTGCCTAGGAACGAGTTGGCGTTTGCGAGATGCTGCTACTGGTGCCGCCGCTGCTGTTCTTGCTGCGGGAGGCAATACATCTACCCAGTGGGCTGTCACAGTCATATAGTCCTGAGTCTGCCCTGCTCCACTTGTCCACATGTCCGTGGTTAAGTGGACATTGGGTACAACTGCATTTTTTAGGACACTGGTGAGTCTTTTTCTGAGGTCTGTGTACATTTTCGGTATCGCCTGCCTAGAGAAATGGAACCTAGATGGTATTTGGTACCGGGGACACAGTACCTCAATCAAGTCTCTAGTTGGCTCTGAATTAACGATGGATACCGGAACCACGTTTCTCACCGCCCAGGCTGCCAAGGCCTCAGTTATCCGCTTTGCAGCAGGATGACTGCTGTGATATTTCATCTTCCTCGCAAAGGACTGTTGGACAGTCAATTGCTTACTGGAAGTAGTACAAGTGGTCTTCCGACTTCCCCTCTGGGATGACGATCGACTCCCAGCAGCAACAACAGCAGCGCCAGCAGCAGTAGGCGTTACACTCAAGGATGCATCGGAGGAATCCCAGGCAGGAGAGGACTCGTCAGACTTGACAGTGACATGGCCTGCAGGACTATTGGCTTTCCTGGGTAAGGAGGAAATTGACACTGAGGGAGTTGGTGGTGTGGTTTGTAGGAGCTTGGTTACAAGAGGAAGGGATTTAGTGGTCAGTGGACTGCTTCCGCTGTCACCCAAAGTTTTTGAACTTGTCACTGACTTATGATGAATGCGCTGCAGGTGACGTATAAGGGAGGATGTTCCGAGGTGGTTGACGTCCTTACCCCTACTTATTACAGCTTGACAAAGGCAACACACGGCTTGACACCTGTTGTCCGCATTTGTGTTGAAATAATTCCACACCGAAGAGCTGATTTTTTTTGTATTTTGACCAGGCATGTCAATGGCCATATTCCTCCCACGGACAACAGGTGTCTCCCCGGGTGCCTGACTTAAACAAACCACCTCACCATCAGAATCCTCCCTGTCAATTTCCTCCCCAGCGCAGCAACACCCATATCCTCATCCTGGTGTACTTCAACAGTGACATCTTCAATTTGACTATCAGGAACTGGACTGCGGGTGCTCCTTCCAGCACTTGCAGGGGGCGTGCAAATGGTGGAAGGCGCAAGCTCTTCCCGTCCAGTGTTGGGAAGGTCAGGCATCGCAACCGACACAATTGGACTCTCCTTGGGGATTTGTGATTTTGAAGAACGCACAGTTCTTTGCTGTGCTTTTTTTTGCCAGCTTAAGTCTTTTCTTTTTTCTAGCGAGAGGATGAGTGCTTCCATCCTCATTTGAAGCTGAACCACTAGCCATGAACATAGGCCAGGGCCTCAGCCGTTCCTTGCCACTCCGTGTCGTAAATGGCATATTGGCAAGTTTACGCTTCTCCTCAGACGCTTTTAATTTTGACTTTTGGGTCATTTTACTGAACTTTTGTGTTTTGGATTTTACATGCTCTCTACTATGACATAGGGCATCGGCCTTGGCAGACGACGTTGATGGCATTTCATCGTCTCGGCCATGACTAGTGGCAGCAGCTTCAGCACGAGGTGGAAGTGGATCTTGATCTTTCCCTTTAACCTCCACATTTTTGTTCTCCATTTTTTAATGTGTGGAATTATATGCCAGTATCAATAGCAATGGCCTACTACTATATTTACTGCTCAAAACTAAAATGCACCACAGGTATAGAATGTAGATGGATAGTATACTTAATGGATGATGAGTGACGACACAGAGGTAGGTACAGCAGTGGCCTACCATACTGCTATAAGTATATATATAGTATACTAGTGGACACTGTCAGCAAACTGCAAAACTGTCAAAAATGCACCACAGGTATAGAATGTAGATGGATAGTATACTTAATGGATGACGAGTGACGACACAGAGGTAGGTACACAGCAGTGGCCTACCGTACTGCTATATATAGTATACTGGTGGACACTGTCAGCAAACTGCAAAACTAAAATGCACCACAGGTATAGAATGTAGATGGATAGTATACTTAATGGATGACGAGTGACGACACAGAGGTAGGTACACAGCAGTGGCCTACCGTACTGCTATATATAGTATACTGGTGGACACTGTCAGCAAACTGCAAAACTGTCTAAAATGCACCACAGGTATACAATGTAGATGGATAGTATACTTAATGGATGACGAGTGACGACACAGAGGTAGGTACACAGCAGTGGCCTACCGTACTGCTATATATAGTATACTGGTGGACACTGTCAGCAAACTGCAAAAATGTCTAAAATGCACCACAGGTATAGAATGTAGATGGATAGTATACTTAATGGATGACGAGTGACGACACAGAGGTAGGTACAGCAGTGGCCTACCGTACTGCTATAAGTATATATATAGTATACTGGTGGACACTGTCAGCAAACTGCAAAACTGTCTAAAATGCACCACAGGTATAGAATGTAGATGGATAGTATGCTTAATGGATGACGAGTGACGACACAGAGGTAGGTACACAGCAGTGGCCTACCGTACTGCTATATATAGTATACTGGTGGACACTGTCAGCAAACTGCAAAACTAAAATGCACCACAGGTATAGAATGTAGATGGATAGTATACTTAATGGATGACGAGTGACGACACAGAGGTAGGTACACAGCAGTGGCCTACCGTACTACTATAAGTATATATATAGTATACTGGTGGACACTGTCAGCAAACTGCAAAACTAAAATGCACCACAGGTATAGAATGTAGATGGATAGTATACTTAATGGATGACGAGTGACGACACAGAGGTAGGTACACAGCAGTGGCCTACCGTACTGCTATATATAGTATACTGGTGGACACTGTCAGCAAACTGCTAAACTAGTCTAAAAAAATGCACCACAGGTATACAATGTAGATGGATAGTATACTTAATGGATGACGAGTGACGACACAGAGGTAGGTACAGCAGTGGCCTACCGTACTGCTATATATAGTATACTGGTGGACACTGTCAGCAAACTGCAAAACTGTCTAAAATGCACCACAGGTATAGAATGTAGATGGATAGTATACTTAATGGATGACGAGTGACGACACAGAGGTAGGTACAGCAGTGGCCTACCGTACTGCTATATATAGTATACTGGTGGACTCTGTCAGCAAACTGCAAAACTAAAATGCACCACAGGTATAGAATGTAGATGGATAGTATACTTAATGGATGACGAGTGACGACACAGAGGTAGGTACACAGCAGTGGCCTACCGTACTGCTATATATAGTATACTGGTGGACACTGTCAGCAAACTGCTAAACTAGTCTAAAAAAATGCACCACAGGTATACAATGTAGATGGATAGTATACTTAATGGATGACGAGTGACGACACAGAGGTAGGTACAGCAGTGGCCTACCGTACTGCTATATATAGTATACTGGTGGACACTGACAGCAAACTGCTAAACTAGTCTAAAATGCACCACAGGTATACAATGTAGATGGATAGTATACTTAATGGATGACGAGTGACGACACAGAGGTAGGTACAGCAGTGCACTCTGCACTGTACTACTCCTATATAATATTAATTATACTGGTGGTCCCCAGTCCCCACAATAAAGCAGCACACTGTGAGCACAGATATGGAGTGTTTTTCAGGCAGACAACGTATACTGGTGGTCACTGTCAGCAAAACTCTGCACTGTACTCCTGCTATAGCTGCTCCCCAGTCCCCACAATTAAGCAGTGTGAGCACTCAGCACAGATATATCATGCAGCACACTGAGCACAGATATGGTATGGAGCGTTTTTTTCAGGCAGAGAACGGATAAAAAAACTGGTGGTCATTTATCAGCAAAACTCTGCACTGTACTCCTAACAGCTGCTCCCCAATCCTCCCCACAATTAAGCAATAAAAAACAAACAAGAATCAACTGTCTTCTACAATAAACGGAGAGGACGCCAGCCACGTCCTCTCCCTATCATCTCCAATGCACGAGTGAAAATGGCGGCGACGCGCGGCTGCTTATATAGAATCCGAATCTCGCGAGAATCCGACAGCGGGATGATGACGTTCGGGCGCGCTCGGGTTAGCCGAGCCATACGGGAGAATCCGAGTATGGCTCGGACCCGTGTAAAAAGGGTAAAGTTCGGGGGGGTTCGGTTTCTCGGAAACCGAACCCGCTCATCACTAATTAAAACTATATTTTCATAACATTTATTAGACTAAGACCTGTCTCACTACAGAATACGTTTCTTTCTCTGCATGTATTGATGTACTATGCTTAGTATTCTGGAGCACCTACAGGGTGGAAAATTATTCTGAAAATATTACAGTATGAAAATATTATGACTGTAATCCTAGGAATCCTGGAGTAAGTCAATAAACATATTAAAGTGGATCTCAATATCTAGAACACAGGGGGTAAAATGTATCTGGCAACAGCCTATTCCCCCGAGGTGCAGTAATTATAGAGAAAGTTACACTCAGAGAACAGTCATGGATCAGCGGGTCTTTATGTGAATCCTTCCTCTAGCAAAACATTTCTCATCTTCAGGTTCCTTGCTCTGGCTGGCTGATTAAGTCCATAAAGTGATCATCATCTCTGTAATGTGTTTGTCTCCTTTTCTGACATACATGCTCAGAGGGCCTGATTCAGGTTGGATCGCAAACTGTGATCCAACCGGAATTTTTACGATCGGCCCGCAGGCGCACCTGCCCTGCGCATGTGCCCGCACTTTCTGTGGGGGGGGGGGGGGGCGCAGAAAACGTGATCGAGGTGGTCGCAGGGCGAGGGGGGGGGGCAGGCATTGCTCCGTTTCCAGGGAGGAGATGGAGCATTGCAGTGCGAAGGGGGGGCAGAGGCGGCCGAACGGGGGTTCGACGGTCAGCATGCTGGGCGGCCTTGCCCAGCGATGGGCGCCCCCCAGCATGCTAGGTAAAGGGTAGCAAATTCTGCTGAATTTGCTATCCGTACTGAATTAGGCCACTAGGGAGGAAGGCTGTTTTGATGTCATGATCAGAGGTGGATTTAGACCTCATGGAGCCCTAAGCCAGACACTGAATTAGGGGCGCCCTATTTCCAACAATCTATAGCATTACTAGCCTAATTCATGATTGCATGCTGCGGGTGATGTTCACGCAAGTGAGCGATTATTGGCAGACTGTGCATGCGCAGCGAATGCACTACACATGTAGTGCCTTTGCGATCTCGTTCACAGTGATAGGTGTGTGTGTGTGTGTGTGTGTGTGTATATATCTACAGCTATTGCTATGTAATCATATAGTGCATTTGTAAAGCACCCTTGAGTCAGTGTATAGAGAGGGAGATATTAGGACAGCGTTGTGAGTGCAGAGAGAGGGTATTAGGACAGGGCTGTGAGTGCAGAGAGGGGGGTATTAGGAGAGGGCTGTGGGTGCAGAGAGGGGGGTATTAGGACAGGGCTGTGGGTGCAGAGAGGGGGGTATTAGGAGTTAGGACAGGGCTGTGGGTGCAGAGAGGGGGGTATTAGGACAGGGCTGTGGATGCAGAGAGGGGGGTATTAGGACAGGGCTGTGAGTGCAGAGAGAGGGTATTAGGACAGGGCTGTGAGTGCAGAGAGAGGGTATTAGGACAGGGTTGTGGGTGCAGAGAGGGGGGTATTATTAGGACAGGGCTGTGGGTGTAGAGAGGGGGGTATTAGGACAGGGCTGTGGGTGCAGAGAGAGGGGTATTAGGACAGAGCTGTGGGTGCAGAGAGGGGGGTATTAGGACAGGGCTGTGGGTGCAGAGAGGGGGGTATTAAGACAGGGCTGTGAGTGCAGAGAGTAAGGCGGAGCAGGCGCCCAGCAGCTGTCACACTCCAATGCACTGATAGTCTGCCGTGGCCTTGAAGTAGAAAAACGCTGCTTAAAACAACATAGTTGGCGGGCCACGGGCCGTGCCCTAAACAGCCGCTTTGGTCTCATAGCGGTAAATCCACTACTGGTCATGATGTCTGATTGTCATCTTCTGTGCAGCTGGAATGAACATCAGGGCCCTGCATGAACTTTAATTAGAAGCAGAAGCAAAAATGGAATCATAATTACATTTAAAAAAATATCCTATTGCATCTATTCTTTATTATGTCTTTGCGAACTTTACTTTCAGAGCTGCGCTTGGTCTTACAAATCTATTTGCATGCTGGTGGCAACTTGGTGAGTTCCCTAGTCTGAAGGAGGAAGACATCTGCTTGGGATTATTGTGGTTGGTGAAGATCCTTTCAGGGGGCAGTGACCTAATAACTGCACTGCCAATCAGTGATTTATTATTTATTATTTATATGGCACTACAAGGACTCCACAGCACCATACATAGGGGATACAAAAATTGTAAATTTCCATTATTTTAAATAAACATTTAAATACCAACGTTAATATATACTGCGGACGCAAGGTGCATCTTATTACCATATACGATAATAGTGCGCTGAACGTCGCAGAACTATGTCCTTTAAGAGAAAGCAAAGTACTCACACACATGGTTTTGCTGAGGTCCAACGCTCAGAGATATATATATGTATTTGATATTAAAAGTTATGCATACAAAATAACATATGTACAGTATATCATTCAGTATAACATAAATAATAAGAATTTACTTACCGATAATTCTATTTCTCGTAGTCCGTAGTGGATGCTGGGGACTCCGTAAGGACCATGGGGTATAGCGGCTCCGCAGGAGACTGGGCACAAAAGTAAAGCTTTAGAACTACCTGGTGTGCACTGGCTCCTCCCCCTATGATCCTCCTCCAAGCCTCAGTTAGGATACTGTGCCCGGACGAGCGTACACAATAAGGAAGGATTTTGAATCCCGGGTAAGACTCATACCAGCCACACCAATCACACCATATAACTTGTGATCTAAACCCAGTTAACAGCATGATAACAGAGGAGCCTCTAGAAAAGATGGCTCACTACAGCAATAACCCGATTTTTTGGTAACAATAACTATGTACCAGTATTGCAGACAATCCGCACTTGGGATGGGCGCCCAACATCCACTACGGACTACGAGAAATAGAATTATCGGTAAGTAAATTCTTATTTTCTCTAACGTCCTAAGTGGATGCTGGGGACTCCGTAAGGACCATGGGGATTATACCAAAGCTCCCAAACGGGCGGGAGAGTGCGGATGACTCTGCAGCACCAAATGAGAGAACTCCAGGTCCTCCTCAGCCAGGGTATCAAATTTGTAGAATTTGACAAACGTATTTGCTCCTGACCAAGTAGCTGCTCGGCAAAGTTGTAAAGCTGAGACCCCTCGGGCAGCCGCCCAAGATGAGCCCACCTTCCTTGTGGAATGGGCTTTTACAGATTTTGGCTGTGGCAGGCCTGCCACAGAATGTGCAAGCTGAATTGTACTACAAATCCAACGAGCAATAGTCTGCTTAGAAGCAGGAGCACCCAGCTTGTTGGGTGCATACAGAATAAACAACGAGTCAGATTTTCTGACTCCAGCCGTCCTGGAAACCTATATTTCCAGGGCACTGACAACGTCTAGCAACTTGGAGTCCTCCAAGTCCCTAGTAGCCGCAGGCACCACAATAGGTTGATTCAGGTGAAACGCTGAAAACCACCTTAGGGAGAAACTGAGGACAAGTCCTCAATTCCGCCCTGTCCGAATGGAAAATCAGATGAGGGCTTTTACAGGATAAAGCCGCCAATTCTGACACGCACCTGGCCCAGGCCAGGGCCAACAGCATGACCACTTTCCATGTGAGATATTTTAACTCCACATATTTAAGTGGTTCAAACCAATGTGACTTTTGGAACCCAAAAACTACATTTAGATCCCAAGGTGCCACTGGAGGCACAAAAGGAGGCTGTATATACAGTACCCCTTTCACAAACGTCTGAACTTCAGGGACTGAAGCTAGTTCTTTTTGGAAGAAAATTGACAGGGCCGAAATTTGAACCTTAATGGACCCCCATTTCAGGCCCATAGACACTCCTGTTTGCAGGAAATGTAGGAATCGACCTAGTTGAAAATTCCTCCGTCGGGGCCTTACTGGCCTCGCACCACGCAACATATTTTCGCCAAATGCGGTGATAATGTTTTGCGGTTATATCTTTCCTGGCTTTGATCAGGATAGGAATGACTTCATCCGGAATGCCTTTCTCCTTCAGGATCCGGCGTTCAACCGCCATGCCATCAAACGCAGCCGCGGTAAGTCTTGGAACAGACAGGGTCCTTGCTGGAGCAGGTCCCTTCTTAGAGGTAGAGGCCACGGATCCTCCGTGAGCATCTCTTGAAGTTCCGGTTACCAAGTCCTTCTTGGCCAATCCGGAGCCACGAATATAGTGCTTACTCCTCTCCATCTTATAATTCTCAGTACCTTGGGTATGAGAGGCAGAGGAGGGAACACATACACTGACTGGTACACCCACTGTGTTACCAGAGCGTCCACAGCTATTGCCTGAGGGTCCCTTGACCTGGCGCAATACTTGTCGAGTTTTATAAACATGTGGAAGACTTCTGGGTGAAGTCCCCACTCTCCCGGGTGGAGGTCGTGTCTGCTGAGGAAGTCTGCTTCCCAGTTGTCCACTCCCGGAATGAATACTGCTGACAGTGCTATCACATGATTTTCCGCCCAGCGAAGAATCCTTGCAGCTTCTGCCATTGCCCTCCTGCTTCTTGTGTCACCCTGTCTGTTTACGTGGGTGACTGCCGTGATGTTGTCCGAATGGATCAACTCCGGGTGACCTTGAAGCAGAGGTCTTGCTGAGCTTAGAGCATTGTAAATGGCCCTTAGCTTCAGGATATTTATGTGAAGTGATGTCTCCAGGCTTGACCATAAGCTCTGGAAATTCCTTCCCTGTGTGACTGCTCCCCAGCCTCGCAGGCTGGCATCCGTGGTCACCAGGACCCAGTCCTGAATGTGCGGCTCTCTAGAAGATGAGCACTCTGCAACCACCACAGGAGAGACACCCTTGTGCTTGGTGACAGGGTTATCCGCTGATGCATCTGAAGATGCGACCCGGACCATTTGTCCAGCAGGTCCCACTGGAAAGTTCTCGCGTGGAATCTGCCGAATGGGATTGCTTCGTAGGAAGCCACCATTTTTCCCAGAACCATTTCATTGATGTACTGAGACTTGGCTCGGTTATAGGAGGTTCCCGACTAGCTCGGATAACTCCCTGACTTTCTCCTCCGGGAGAAACACCTTTTTCTGGACTGTGTCCAGGATCATCCCTAGGAACAGAAGACGAGTCGTCGGAATCAGCTGCGATTTTGGAATATTGAGAATCCAATCGTGCTGCCGCAACACTACCTGAGATAGTGCTACACCGACCTCCAACTGTTCCCTGGATCTTACCCTTATCAGGGAATCGTCCAAGTAAGGGATAACTAAAATTCCCTTCCTTCGAAGGAGTATCATCATTTCGGCCATTACCTTGGTAAAGACCCGGGGTGCCGTGGACCATCCATACGGCAGCGTCTGAAACTGATAGTGACAGTTCTGTACCATAAACCTGAGGTACCCTTGGTGAGAAGGGTAAATTGGGACATGAAGGTAAGCATCCTTGATGTCCCGAGACATCATGTAGTCCCCTTCTTCCAGGTTCGCAATCACTGCTCTGAGTGACTCAATCTTGAATTTGAACCTCCGTATGTAAGTGTTCAAGATTTTAGATTTAGAATCGGTCTCACCGAGCCGTCCGGCTTCGGTACCACAACAGTGTGGAATAATACCCCGTTCCCTGTTGCAGGAGGGGTACCTTGATTATCACCTGCTGGGAATACAGCTTGTGAATGGCTTCCAAACTTGCCTCCCTGTCAGAAGGAGACATCGGTAAAGCCGACTTTAGGAAACGGCGAGGGGGAGACGTCTCGAATTCCAATTTGTACCCCTGAGATATCACCTGAAGGATCCAGGGGTCTACTTGCGAGTGAGCCCACTGCGCGCTGAAATTCATTGAGACGGGCCCCCACCGTGCCTGATTCTGCTTGTAAAGCCCCAGCGTCATACTGAGGGCTTGGCAGAGGCGGGAGAGGGCTTCTGTTCCTGGGAACTGGCTGATTTCTGCAGCCTTTTTCCTCTCCCTCTGTCACGGGGCAGAAATGAGGAACCTTTTGCCCGCTTGCCCACGAAAAGACTGCGCCTGATAATACGGCGTCTTCTTATGTTGAGAGGCGACCTGGGGTACAAACGTGGATTTCCCAGCTGTTGCCGTGGCCACCAGGTCTGAAAGACCGACCCCAAATAACTCCTCCCTTAATAAGGCAATACTTCCAAATGCCGTTTGGAATCCGCATCACCTGACCACTGTCGTGTCCATAACCCTCTACTGGCAGAAATGGACAACGCACTTAGACTTGATGCCAGTCGGCAAATATTCCGCTGTGCATCACGCATATATAGAAATGCATCTTTTAAATGCTCTATAGGCAATAATATACTGTCCCTATCTAGGGTATCAATATTTTCAGTCAGGGAATCCGACCACGCCAACCCAGCACTGCACATCCAGGCTGAGGCGATTGCTGGTCGCAGTATAACACCAGTATGTGTGTAAATAAGAATTTACTTACCGATAATTCTATTTCTCGGAGTCCGTAGTGGATGCTGGGGTTCCTGAAAGGACCATGGGGAATAGCGGCTCCGCAGGAGACAGGGCACAAAAAAGTAAAGCTTTTACCAGATCAGGTGGTGTGCACTGGCTCCTCCCCCCATGACCCTCCTCCAGACTCCAGCTAGGTACTGTGCCCGGACGAGCGTACACAATAAGGGAGGCAATTTGAATCCCGGGTAAGACTCATACCAGCCACACCAATCACACCGTACAACTTGTGATCTAAACCCAGTTAACAGTATGATAACAGAAAGAGCCTCTTAAAGATGGCTCCTTAACAATATAACCCGAATTTGTTAACAATAACTATGTACAGTATTGCAGATAATCCGCACTTGGGATGGGCGCCCAGCATCCACTACGGACTCCGAGAAATAGAATTATCGGTAAGTAAATTCTTATTTTCTCTATCGTCCTAAGTGGATGCTGGGGTTCCTGAAAGGACCATGGGGATTATACCAAAGCTCCCAAACGGGCGGGAGAGTGCGGATGACTCTGCAGCACCGAATGAGAGAATTCCAAGTCCTCTTTTGCCAGGGTATCAAATTTGTAGAATTTTACAAACGTGTTTTCCCCCGACCACGTAGCTGCTCGGCAGAATTGTAATGCCGAGACCCCTCGGGCAGCCGCCCAAGATGAGCCCACCTTCCTTGTGGAATGGGCCTTAACAGATTTAGGCTGTGGCAGGCCTGCCACAGAATGAGCAAGTTGAATTGTGTTACAAATCCAACGAGCAATCGTCTGCTTAGAAGCAGGGGCACCCAACTTGTTGGGTGCATATAGTATCAACAGCGAGTCAGATTTTCTGACTTCAGCCGTCCTTGAAATGTATATTTTTAAGGCTCTGACAACGTCCAACAACTTGGAGTCCTCCAAGTCGCCAGTGGCCGCAGGCACCACAATAGGTTGGTTCAGGTGAAACGCTGATACCACCTTAGGGAGAAAATGCGGACGAGTCCTCAGTTCTGCCCTATCCGAATGGAAGATTAGATAAGGGCTTTTATAAGATAAAGCCGCCAATTCAGATACTTTCCTGGCGGAAGCCAGGGTCAGTAACATAGTCACTTTCCATGTGAGATATTTAAAATCCACCTTTTTCAATGGTTCAAACCAATGGGATTTGAGGAAATCTAAAACTACATTTAGATCCCACGGTGCCACCGGAGGCACCACAGGAGGCTGTATATGCAGTACTCCTTTAACAAAAGTCTGTACCTCAGGAACTGAGGCCAATTCTTTTTGGAAGAATATTGACAGGGCCGAAATTTGAACCTTAATAGATCTCAATTTGAGACCCATAGACAATCCTGATTGTAGGAAATGTAGGAAACGACCCAGTTGAAATTCCTCCGTCGGAACACTCCGATCCTCGCACCACGCGACATATTTTCGCCAAATGCGGTGATAATGTTTCGCGGTGACTTCCTTCCTTGCCTTAATCAAGGTAGGAATGACTTCTTCTGGAATGCCTTTCCCTTTTAGGATCTGGCGTTCAACCGCCATGCCGTCAAACGCAGCCGCGGTAAGTCTTGAAAGAGACAGGGACCCTGTTGTAGCAGGTCCCTTCTCAGAAGTAGAGGGCACGGGTCGTCCGTGACCAACTCTTGAAGTTCCGGGTACCAAGTCCTTCTTGGCCAATCCGGAGCCACTAGTATTGTTCTTACTCCTCTTCACCGTATAATCTTCAATACCTTTGGTATGAGAGGCAGAGGAGGAAACACATATACTGATTTGTACACCCAAGGTGTTACCAGTGCGTCCACAGCTATTGCCTGTGGATCTCTTGACCTGGCGCAATACTTGTCCAGTTTCTTGTTGAGGCGAGACGCCATCATGTCTACCATTGGTCTTTCCCAACAGTTTATTAGCATGTGGAAGACTTCTGGATGAAGACCCCCCTCTCCCGGGTGAATATCGTGTCTGCTGAGGAAGTCTGCTTCCCAGTTGTCCACGCCCGGGAAGAACACTGCTGACAGTGCTATTACGTGATTCTCCGCCCAGCGAAGAATCTTGGCAGCTTCTGCCATTGCACTCCTGCTTCTTGTGCCGCCCTGTCTGTTTACATGGGCGACCGCCGTGATGTTGTCCGACTGAATCAACACCGGTTTTCCTTGCAGGAGTGGTTCCGCCTGGCTTAGAGCATTTTAGATTGCTCTTAGTACCAGAATGTTTATGTGAAGAGACTTTTCCAGGTTCGTCCATACCCCCTGGAAGTTTCTTCCTTGTGTGACTGCTCCCCAACCTCTCAGGCTGGCGTCCGTGGTCACCAGGATCAAATCCTGTATGCCGAATCTGCGGCCCTCCAATAGATGAGCCTTTTGCAACCACCACAGAAGATATACCCTTGTCCTTGGCGACAGGGTTATTCGCAGGTGCATCTGAGGATGCGACCCTGACCATTTGTCCAACAGATCCCTTTGGAAAATTCTTGCATGGAATCTGCCGAATGGAATTGCTTCGTAAAAAGCCACCATTTTTCCCAGGACTCTTGTGCATTGATGTACAGACACCTTTCCTGGTTTTAGGAGGTTCCTGACAGGTCGGATAACTCCTTGGCTTTTTCCTCGGGAAGAAAAACCTTTTTCTGAACCGTGTCCAGAATCATCCCTAGGAACAGCAGACGTCGGAAAACAGCTGCGATTCTTGGAATATTTAGAATCCAGTCGTGCCGTCGAAGAACTACTTTAGATAGTGCTCTTCCGACCTCCAACTGTTCTCTGGAACTTGCCCTTTTTAGGTCGTGCAAGTAAGGGATAATTTAGATGCCTTTTTTCTTTGAAGAAACATCTTTTCGGCCATTACCTTGTAAAAAAGGCCCGGGGTGCCGTGGATAATTCAAACGGCATCGTCTGAAACTGATATTGACAGTTCTGTACCACGAACCAGAGGTACCCTTGATGAGAAGGACAAAATTTGGACATGGAGGTAATCCTTGATGTCCAGGGACACCATATAGTCCCCTTTTTTCCGGTTCGCTATCACTGCTCTGAGTGACTTTATCTCGATTTGAACCTTTTATGTAAGTGTTCAAACCATTTTAGATTTAGACTATGTGTCACCAAGCCGTCTGGCTTCAGTACCACAATATAGTGTGGAAAAATAATACCCTTTTCCTTGTCGTAGGAGGGGTACTTTGATTATCACCTGCTGGATATACAGCTTGTGAATTGTTTCCAATGCTGCCTCCCTGTCGGAGGGAGCCGTTGGTAAAGCAGACTTCAGGAACCTGCGAGGAGAAGATGTCTCGACTCTCCAATCTTTACCCCTGGGATAATACTCGTACGATCTAGGGGTCAACTTGCGAGTGATCCCACTGCGCCCTGAGACTCTTGAGACTACCCCCCCACCTTGAGTCCGCTTGCACGGCCCCAGCGTCATGCTGAGGACTTGGCAGACGCGGTGGAGGGCTTCTTTTCCTGGGAAAGGGCTGCCTGCTGCAGTCTACTTCCCTTACCTCTATGTCTGGGCAGATATGACTGGCCTTTTGCCTGCATGCCCTCATGGGAAAGGAAAGATTGAGGCTGAAAAGACGGTGTCTTTTTTAGCTGAGATGTAACTTGGGGTAAAAAAGGTTGGATTTCCCAGCTGTTGCTGTGGTCCCCAGGTCCGATGGACCGACCCCCAAATAACTCCTTCCCTTTATACAGCAATACTTCCATCTGCCGTATGGGATCTGTATCACCTGACCACTGTCGTGTCCCTGACATCTTCTGGGAGATATGGACAACGCACTTATCTTGATGCCAGAGAGCAAATATCCCTCTGTGCATCTCACATACATATATATAGAATGCATCCTATTAAATGCTCTACATGAATAAAATATTTTCAGTCAGGGAATCCGACCAAGCCAACCCAGCACTGCATCTCCAGGCTGATGGCGATCGCTGGTCGCAGTATAACCACCGTATGTGTGTATATACTTTTTAGGATATTTTTCCAGCTTCCTATCAGCTGGCTCCTTGAGGGCGGCCGTATCTGGAGACGGTAACGCCACTTGATAAGCGTGTGAGCGCCTTATCACCCTAAGGGGTGTTTCCCAACGTACCCTAATTTCTGGCGGGAAAGGGTATAACGCCAATATTTGCTATCGGGGTAACCCTACGCATCATCACACACTTCATTTTATTTTATCTGATTCAGGAAAAACTACAGGTAGTTTTTTCACTCCCACATAATACCCTTTCTTGTGGTACTTGTAGTATCAGAAACACGTAACACCTCCTTCATTGCCCTTAACGTGTGGCCCTAATGAGAAATACGTTTGTTTATTCACCGTCGACACTGTATTCAGTGTCCGTGTCTGTGTCTGTGTCGACCGACTGAGGTAAATGGGCGTTTTTAAAACCCCTGACGGTGTTTCTGAGACGCCTGGACCGGTCCTAATAGATTGTCGGCCGTCTCATGTCGTCAACCGACCTTGCAGCGTGTTGACATTCTCACGTAATTCTCTAAATAAGCCATCCATTCCGGTGTCGACTCCCTAGAGAGTGACATCACCATTACAGGCAATTTCTCCGCCTCCTCACCAACATCGTCCTCATACATGTCGACACACACGTACCGACACACAGCACACACACCGGGAATGCTCTGACAGAGGACAGGACCCACTAGCCCTTTGGGGAGACAGAGGGAGAGTCTGCCAGCACACACCAAAAACGCTATAATTATATAGGGACAACCTTATATAAGTGTTTCTCCCTTATAGCATCTTTTATATATATACAATATCGCCAAAATCAGTGCCCCCCCTCTCTGTTTTAACCCTGTTTCTGTAGTGCAGTGCAGGGGAGAGCCTGGGAGCCTTCTCTCCAGCTTTTCTGTGAGAGAAAATGGCGCTGTGTGCTGAGGAGATAGGCCCCGCCCCTTTTCCGACGGGCTCGTCTCCCGCTATTTTTGAAGTTAGGCAGGGGTTAAATATCTCCATATAGCCTCTGTGGGCTATATGTGAGGTATTTTTTGCCTCTAATAAGGTTTTTATTTGCCTCTCAGAGCGCCCCCCCCAGCGCTCTGCACCCTCAGTGACTGTTGTGTGAAGTGTGCTGAGAGGAAAATGGCGCACAGCTGCAGTGCTGTGCGCTACCTTTATGAAGACTCAGGAGTCTTCAGCCGCCGATTTTGGACCTCTTCTCTCTTCAGCGTCTGCAAGGGGGCCGGCGGCGCGGCTCCGGTGACCATCCAGGCTGTACCTGTGATCGTCCCTCTGGAGCTAGTGTCCAGTAGCCAAGCAGCAAATCCACTCTGCACGCAGGTGAGTTCACTACTTCTCCCCTAAGTCCCTCGTTGCAGTGATCCTGTTGCCAGCAGGACTCACTGTAAAGTAAAAAACCTAAGCTAAACTTTCTCTAAGCAGCTCTTTAGGAGAGCCACCTAGATTGCACCCTTCTCGTTCGGGCACAAAATCTAACTGGAGTCTGGAGGAGGGTCATGGGGGGAGGAGCCAGTGCACACCACCTGATCTGGTAAAAGCTTTACTTTTTTGTGCCCTGTCTCCTGCGGAGCCGCTATTCCCCATGGTCCTTTCAGGAACCCCAGCATCCACTTAGGACGATAGAGAAAATACATTTTAGGATACCCTCCTGCTTTCTATCAGCAGGATCCTTAAGGGCGGCCATCTCAGGAGAGGGTAGAGCCCTTGTTCTTACAAGTGTGTGAGCGCTTTATCCACCCTAGGGGGTGTTTCCCAACGCACCCTAACCTCTGGCGGGAAAGGATATAATGCCAATAACATTTTAGAAATTAACAGTTGTTATCGGGGGAAACCCACGCATCATCACACACCTCATTTAATTTCTCAGATTCAGGAAAACTACAGGTAGTTTTTCCTCACCGAACATAATACCCCTTTTTGGTGGTACTCGTATTATCAGAAATGTGTAAAACATTTTTCATTGCCTCAATCATGTAACGTGTGGCCCTACTGGAAGTCACATTTGTCTCTTCACCGTCGACACTGGAGTCAGTATCCGTGTCGGCGTCTATATCTGCCATCTGAGGTAACGGGCGCTTTAGAGCCCCTGACGGCCTATGAGACGTCTGGACAGGCACAAGCTGAGTAGCCGGCTGTCTCATGTCAACCACTGTCTTTTATACAGAGCTGACACTGTCACGTACTTCCTTCCAACAGTTCATCCACTCAGGTGTCGACCCCCTAGGGGGTGACATCACTATTACAGGCAATCTGCTCCGTCTCCACATCATTTTTCTCCTCATACATGTCGACACAAACGTACCGACACACAGCACACACACAGGGAATGCTCTGATAGAGGACAGGACCCCACTAGCCCTTTGGGGAGACAGAGGGAGAGTTTGCCAGCACACACCAGAGCGCTATATATATATACAGGGATAACCTTATATAAGTGTTTTTCCCCTTATAGCTGCTGTATTTTTAATACTGCGCGTAATTAGTGCCCCCCTCTCTTTTTTAACCCTTTCTGTAGTGTAGTGACTGCAGGGGAGAGCCAGGGAGCTTCCCTCCAACGGAGCTGTGAGGGAAAATGGCGCCAGTGTGCTGAGGATATAGGCTCCGCCCCTTCTCGGCGGCCTTATCTCCCGTTTTTCTGTGTATTCTGGCAGGGGTTAAATTCATCCATATAGCCCAGGAGCTATATGTGATGCATTTTTTTTGCCATCCAAGGTGTTTTTATTGCGTCTCAGGGCGCCCCCCCCCCAGCGCCCTGCACCCTCAGTGACCGGAGTGTGAAGTGTGCTGAGAGCAATGGCGCACAGCTGCAGTGCTGTGCGCTACCTTGTTGAAGACAGGACGTCTTCTGCCGCCGATTTTCCGGACCTCTTCTGTCTTCTGGCTCTGTAAGGGGGCCGGCGGCGCGGCTCTGGGACCTATCCATGGCTGGGCCTGTGATCGGTCCCTCTGGAGCTAATGTCCAGTAGCCTAAGAAGCCCAATCCACTCTGCACGCAGGTGAGTTCGCTTCTTCTCCCCTTAGTCCCTCGATGCAGTGAGCCTGTTGCCAGCAGGTCTCACTGAACATAAAAAACCTAAAACTAAACTTTTTACTAAGCAGCTCAGGAGAGCCACCTAGTGTGCACCCTTCTCGTTCGGGCACAAAAATCTAACTGAGGCTTGGAGGAGGGTCATAGGGGGAGGAGCCAGTGCACACCAGGTAGTTCTAAAGCTTTACTTTTGTGCCCAGTCTCCTGCGGAGCCGCTATACCCCATGGTCCTTACGGAGTCCCCAGCATCCACTTAGGACGTTAGAGAAAAATATAAGATAGGGTTACAGTGTTACAGTTACATAAGAAGCAGATACAGCCAACATACGTCACCCTGTCCCATAGAACTTTCCTCCATCCTTTCTCCTCAGCAACAGCAACTAACTAACTAACTAACTAACTAACTAACTAACTAACTAACTAACTATTTCTTGGAAACTGCCTATATCAAACAGTGGGAGTTAACAGTCTGTTGGTTTCGGTCTCCTTCCATTGGTCCAGGAGAGGGAGGTCTCTCATTCCTTGTGTGTTATTGGTCAGTTCATATGCAAGCAATGTCCAGTTTCAAGATGCAGTTATAGGGGTTAACCACTGGTTCTCTGCACACATGCTTTCTCAAGAATGTCCTTTGTTCTCATAAGAATGACTTTATATTCATACATTTGGTCATAACTAATCGTTGCAATGTGCTACAATTTACCCATAGCTATCAAATTAATCCACACATTCTCCTGATCATTTTGACACTAAGAATTATATAATTAACTTGTTTCGTCCCAATAATACATATATATCCGGTTTTACACTCTAATATATAAATACAATTATAATACAAGTCTGGTGCTAAACATGTTCTGTCTATGTGTAATCTATGTGTTGAATATGTCTTTGTGGCTTCTCTGTGCAAATGCGTATGCTACCGTATATCCTGTGCACGCTGTGTGTATGCGCACGCACTGCGGTAATGCACACGAACAGAGGCCACTCTGTTTTGGCGTTTATACGTGTGTGTGTAATATTTTTGACTGACAAAATAAATGTAATTAGATAGTTACAGAGTGCTTTGCAAATTGACAGATTAATACAAACCTGCCAATTTCATGGTAGAGAGTGGGAACGCAGAGCCGGCCTTAGCTATAGGCAGGCTATGCATTTGCCTAGGGCATCGAAGCATGTCTAGGGGCATCCAAGCATGTCCCTGCAGTATCTCATGCTGGGAGGGACAGTCTGCAAACTATCTGTTACCTTCTAAATGTATTCAATCAGTACTTGTATACACTGCTGTTTACATTTGTCAAATAGAATGCACACTGTCCCTTGAACTCCCTCCCTGACTTGTGAGACCTAATGTACCCCATACATTTGTGAGATATCAGGTATAATCCTTCGATTTCAACCGCATCTGTGAGATAAATCAAAGGATTGTATGCACATTTTAGGTACCATGCGGTGCGATACGCGGGTACGGCGGTCGAATGTCGCGTCTCAAGATATTAAGTGCTGCACTTAATATTTATCGCATCGCAGTGCGATTGCATGTGTTTTTGAAAACACTCGGCGGTGACGTGCCCATTGCATGGCATCGCACAAGTGTATGGGGACCATTCGACAGCAGAAGCCCAGTAACTGCAATTCCTGGACCTGTGACATTTTCACTGACTATATAAGGTTATTAATGGATGGCTCCTTATGATACCACATGTGTATTTTGGAAGACTGCTCCACATAAATCTGACATCACTTACTGTATACTGCTTGTGCACATGGGGGAGGGGTACCCTGCTATCCTGTGTCCCTTATCCCTGTGCAAACCCCAGGTGCCTGCAGGGATATAACATCGGCAGTGTTCTCCCCACACTTTATTTCTCAGTCAGTCCATGGCGTAAAAAATTCCCTTGCCATCCAGCACTGTAATGTGGTCAGTAAGTTGCGTTGCACTATTTCTATATGAAATGTCAGTGCAGCGTGACTTTCAGACGCGTCAGACTGGAGAGCAGAGCATATTGCTCCCATAGTATAAAATAAAGGGCATGCAGTTGCCGGGAGTAACAGACACCAGCACACTTACTGAACAGTGAAGAGAATGGACAGTTGCTACATGTTTGATACTGGTCTTTTTGTATAACCAGCATGTATGGCAGTACCTGGATTTTGCTGCCATCTGTGTCCAACCAGCAAGCTAAAATAAAGGATGAGGCTTGCAAAGGACGGCATACCCTGTGAGGTCACATCCCTTGTACAGGTGCCCCTTTAATGGGTGCGAGTGCAAGCACTCACCCATCCTGCCACCCCATCTCACAAAATGCAGTCACGGATCTAGGGAGCTGCATGGGCGCACACACTAACTGCAAGCACACCAGCAAGCAAAAGTAAGTTTTATGAACAAAAAAGCTACTAGTATTACTAATGTGGGGCATATGTGTAAGGTGCATTACTGTGTGACATTATGTGTATTAAGGGCATTACTAATGTGGGGCATTATGCAAGGTTGAACTGTCCCACAGGGGCACAGGGTAACCCCCCGGTGAGCCCCACTGCCTGAGTGTTGCTGGATCAGCTGCAGAACTAGCGCCGGTGCTACGGGGCACCAGACAAAATTTTGCCTAGGGCATCAAATTGGCTAGGGCGGGCACTGTGGGAACTGATAAATAGTGTCTTAAGTGGGTAATTCAGACCTGTTCACTGCTGTGCGTTTTCGCACAGCATGCGATCAGATCTGAACTGTGCATGTGTATGCACCGCAGCAACAGGGATCACCAGTCAGCGACGGGATGGTTCGATAAATCCGATTGCACAGGCGTTCGCAAGGTGATTGACAGGAAGAGGCCATTTGTGGGTGGCAACTGATTGTTTCCAGGGAGTGTCCGGACAAACGCAGGCGTGTCAAATCGTTTGAAGGGAGGGTGTCTGACGTCAGCTCCGGCCCCGATCAGCAAGAAGCAATCGTAGCGGCTGAGTAAGTCCTGCGCTGAGCAGAGATTGCACAAAATCAGTTTGTGCAGCTCTTCTGCACATCCGAACGCACATTTGCACAGCGAATTCACCCTCTACCTGTAGGCGGCGACTATCTGATCGCAGGGCAGCAAAAAACACAGCCCAGTGATCAGGTCTGAATTAGTCCCTAAGTCATTATTCACTATTCTTGTAGGAGATCACATGATCCGAAAGAAGCCTTTTTGTGTAGGACTATAACCAATGTCATCATCATACAATAGAGGTTCAACCGGACTCATGCCTTCCTGTCATCTCCTCCCCCATATGCCCTCCAGCTTCCTGTGTCTCTCCAGCCTCCTGCCCCATGTCACTCTATTCTCCTGTTCCCTGTAATTACAGTTTCCTGTTACTCCAGCCTCCTGTCCCTTGGTTTCCAGCTTCCCACCCCATATCACTCTAGCCTCCTGTCTTTCCAGCCTCCTGCCCATGTCACTCTATTCTCCTGCCCCGTCACTACAGCACCCTGTCTTTCCAGCCTCCTGCCCATAGTCTCTCCATCTTCCTACCCTATTGCTCCAGCCTCCTGTATTGCCAGCCCCCTGTGTCACCTCAAGAGCCTACCCCCACCCCATCCCTCTTCAATTTATTTTCCTCTTTGCGCTCCTCTACCATTCAGCAGTGTGGAGAAAAGACATGGCGGTAAGCAGTGCTTGTTAGAGGTTGTGCCTCAATGCAGAGCTGCTGGGTCCTAGAACCCAGCGGCTATTGGCAGTAAACAGAGGCAGCACGGAGCCTTTTTACAGGTGATGCTGGTGGGGTGACTATGTCTGCATCTACAGACCGCTGCAAGCCTATCCCTTGAGCGGACCCTGTTTGAGAGGAGATAGGGCCCTGCCTGCATTTTAGAGAGATTTTGTGGACAAAGAGGGAAAGGGCAGTGGTGCAAGTGTGCGGGTACGGACGGGTATGGCATACCCTTAAGAATTTGGCAGTGGGTACGCCGTACCGCCATCCGCACACATTGCAGCGCACCAGTGACCCGCTTCGCAATTACTGCCGGCTCACACTTTGCCTTGCCTGGGCTGCCTTGTAGGGAGGTGGAGCCTTATCTCCTCTGCTGGCGCTTGCTGCTCCTCAGCCTGGGCGGGGACAGCTGCATGTGCGGGGATCGAAAGGTGTCCAGTTTACCTGATTGTCCTCTGTGAGTGGCGCACAGCTCCCGGGAGCGAAGACTGATGGAAGCACCGCCGTGCACGGCCTCGGGAACACAGCACCAGTCGCGCTGAAGAGCGGTGCCATGAATGAGGGAGAGAGGGGGGATCACACCTGGGAGGTGGGGGCGGCAGTGAGCACAGTGCTGCATGACTGACTGCATGACTGACGGTGGTGGCGGGTTCCGGGTGACCAGGTATAGCAGCAGCAGTAGTAGCAGCACAGGCACATACACATATTCTCCCCAGCAGCAGCAGCAGCAGCAGCAGCAGCAGCAGAAGACAGTGCCAGCCCCAGGCAGCAGCAACAATGGTGAGTTGCACTGTTCGGGCATATCTGGCACTCTGAGGGCATGTGTATCTGGCACTGTGGGGGCATATCTAGCACTGTGGGGGCATGTGTATCTGGCAAAGTGGGGGCATATCTGGCACTGTGGGGGCATATCTGGCACTCTGGGAGCATATCTGACACTCTGGTGGGAATATCTGGCACTCTGGGGGCATGTGTATCTGGCACTGTGGGGACATATCTAGCACTGTGGGGGCATGTGTATCTGGCAAAGTGGGGGCATATCTGGCACTGTGGGGGTATATCTGGTACTCTGGGGGCATATCTGGCACTCTGGTGGGAATATCTGGCACTCTGGGGGCATGTGTATCTGGCACTGTGGGGGCATATCTGGCACTGGGGGCATATCTGGCACTCTGGTGGGAATATCTGGCACTCTGGGGGCATGTGTATCTGGCACTGTGGGGGCATAACTGGCACTGAAGGGGCATATCTGGCACTCTGGGGGCATGTGTACCTGGCAAAGTGGGGGCATATCTGGAGTGTTTGGGCATATTTGGCACTGTGGGGGCATATGTGTACCTGCACTGTGGGGGCATATCTGGCACTGTGGGGGCATATGTGTATCTGGCACTGTAGGAGCATATCTGGCATGGTGGGGGCATATGTGTATCTGGCACTATTGGGGTCATATGTGTATCTGGCCCCTCCATATGTGTAGCATGCCCCCATTTTCAATGGCCACGCCCTGTGTGGAATTTGGCCACACCCATTTTGGGGGGGGGGCGCGTGCACACAGTACCTATAAGACATTTTTTTCTACTTGCACCACTGGGAAAGGGGCAGTCTACAAATTCTCCATCCTTTTCCTCCTTCATTCCCACCTCTCTTTTGTCCTCTCCCTCCTACATACAGTTGGGCAGAGTTTTTGCGCCATATAACATAATCTCTTGTGCCCATTTTTTATGTCACAAGGGAAAAGGATGGAACTCATGTAGTGTAGAAGAAATTAGATTTTTTTTTTAATCAGAAACATTTCCATTCCATTAATGTAATGAATGTGTCGTGATCAGTCTAAATGTGATGTGTAACCAAATACGGAGTTTGACTGGGAGGCTCATGGCTCCTTTATGATGAGGCAATCATACATATGTCAGAGAGGCATGGTAGAGATACATGACTCTTAGGGGGTCATTCCGAGTTGATCGCTAGCTGCCGTTGTTCACAGCGCAGTGATCAGGCTAAAAACCGGCATTTCTGCGCATTTGTATGGGCCGCAATGCGCACAGTACATAGCCCGTTGTGGTTGTGCACAGGTTGTAGCGAAGTTTTCCTTCGCACTGGCGACCGCAAGAAGATTGCAAGGAAGGGGGCGTTACTGGGTGTCAACTGACCGTTTTCAGGGAGTTTGCAAAAATGCAAGCGTGTCTGAAAAAATGCAGGCATGGCTGGGCGTTCGCTGGGCGGGTGTATGACGTCAAATCCGGACACGAATAGGCTGACGTGATCGCAAGCGCTGAGTAGGTTCAGAGCTACTCAGAAACTGCACAAACTTTTTGTGCAGAGCTCGGCTGCACAGGCGTTCGCACTTCTGTTAAGCTAAAATACACTCCCCAGTGGACGGCAGCATAGCGTTTGCACGGCTGCTAAAACTAGCTAGCGAGCGATCAACTCGGAATGACCCCCATTGTCTTTTGCAATACAATGTAGAAACAATACTTTGTCTACAGTATTATAGTTGCCAAAATGTTCCGGGATACGGTCATTAGGTCGACACAGCTTAAGTCGACAGTCATTAGGTCGACCACTGAAGGTCGACATGCATTAGGTCGAAATAGTCATTAGGTCGACATGTACGAGGTCGACAGGTCATAAGGTCGACGTGAGTTTTTCACATTTTGTAAAAATTTTGGGACTTTTCATACTTGACGATCCACGTGGACTACAACTGGAAACAGTAATGAATCGAGCCATGCGAGGGGACACGGTGCACTAATTGGGGTTCCCTGTCACTTTACGAAGAAAACAAGTCCAAAAACCCATGTCGACCGTAAGGGGCATTACTGTGTGTGACATAAGGTGTAGGGGGTATTACTGTGTGGTAAAATGTGTATAAGGGACGCTACTGTGGCATAATTTGAATTGGTGGTACTATTGGGTGGCCACATACCTTCCTTGTGAGACCACACTCCTATTTGCGACGCTGTCTCTTTGTGAAGTATGGGAGGGAGGGCGCAAATTTATAGTTTGCAGGAGGGCACCGAACACCCTAGCACTGGCCCTGGATTAAGCTTCACAAATTATCAGCTCCTGATGACCCACTGATGTATTTTATCTTTCTCTTTTAACACTTTATTAAAACTTTGATAATTTTCTTTCACAAGAACAAGTTGTGTCAGTGGTCAGCTTCAAGTTGCTGGGCATACTTTGGCCCAGATTTATCAAGCCTTGGAGAGTGATAAATTGCACGGTGATAAAGTACCAACCAATTAGCTCTAACTGCCATGTTACAGGCTTTGTTTTAAAAATTACAGGAGCTGATTGGTTGATAATAAGATTTTACTCACCGGTAAATCTATTTCTCGTAGTCCGTAGTGGATGCTGGGAACTCCGTAAGGACCATGGGGAATAGCGGCTCCGCAGGAGACTGGGCACAACTAAAGAAAGCTTTAGGACTACCTGGTGTGCACTGGCTCCTCCCTCTATGACCCTCCTCCAGACCTCAGTTAGGATACTGTGCCCGGAAGAGCTGACACAATAAGGAAGGATTTTGAATCCCGGGTAAGACTCATACCAGCCACACCAATCACACCGTATAACTCGTGATACTATACCCAGTTAACAGTATGAAATAGAACTGAGCCTCTCAACAGATGGCTCAACAATAACCCTTAGTTAGGCAATAACTACATACAAGTATTGCAGACAATCCGCACTTGGGATGGGTGCCCAGCATCCACTACGGACTACGAGAAATAGATTTACCGGTGAGTAAAATCTTATTTTCTCTGATGTCCTAGTGGATGCTGGGAACTCCGTGAGGACCATGGGGATTATACCAAAGCTCCCAAACGGGCGGGAGAGTGCGGATGACTCTGCAGCACCGAATGAGCGAACTCTAGGTCCTCCTCAGCCAGGGTATCAAACTTGTAGAATTTAGCAAATGTGTTTGACCCCGACCAAGTAGCTGCTCAGCAAAGTTGTAAAGCCGAGACCCCTCGGGCAGCCGCCCAAGAAGAGCCCACCTTCCTCGTGGAATGGGCTTTCACAGATTTAGGATGCGGCAGTCCAGCCGCAGAATGTGCAAGTTGAATCGTGCTACAGCTCAATAGTCTGCTTTGAAGCAGGTGCACCCAACTTGTTGGGCGCATGCAGGATAAATAGCGAGTCAGTCTTTCTGACTCCAGCTGTCCTGGAAACATAGATTTTTAGGGCCCGGACTACGTCCAGCAACTTGGAGTCCTCCAAGTCACGAGTAGCCGCAGGCACCACAATAGGCTGGTTCAAATGAAAAGCTGAAACCACCTTTGGGAGAAATTGGGGACGAGTCCTCAATTCCGCCCTATCCATATGGAAAATCAGATAAGGTCTTTTACATGACAAAGCCGCCAATTCTGACACACGCCTGGCCGAAGCCAAGGCCAACAGCATGACCACTTTCCACGTGAGATATTTTAGTTCCACGGTTTTAAGTGGTTCAAACCAATGCGACTTTAGGAAATCCAACACCACGTTGAGATCCCAAGGTGCCACTGGGGGCACAAAAGGGGGCTGAATATGCAGCACTCCCTTAACAAATGTCTGAACTTCAGGCAGTGAAGCCAGTTCTTTTTGGAAGAAAATCGATAGAGCCGAAATCTGGACCTTAATGGAACCCAATTTTAGGCCCATAGTCACCCCTGACTGTAGGAAGTGCAGAAATCGACCTAGCTGAAATTCCTCCGTTGGGGCCTTCCTGACCTCACACCACGCAACATATTTCCGCCATATGTGGTGATAATGGTTTGCGGTCACTTCTTTCCTAGCTTTAATTAGCGTAGGGATAACTTCCTCCGGAATGCCCTTTTCCTTCAGGATCCGGCGTTCAACCGCCATGCCGTCAAACGCAGCCGCGGTAAGTCTTGGAACAGAAAGGGCCCCTGCTGCAGCAGGTCCTGTCTGAGCGGCAGAGGCCATGGGTCCTCTGAGATCATTTCTTGAAGTACTGGGTACCAAGCTTTTCTTGGCCAATCCGGAACAATGAGTATAGTTCTTACTCCTCTCCTTATTATTATTCTCAGTACCTTGGGTATGAGAGGCTGAGGAGGGAACACATACACCGACTGGTACACCCATGGTGTTACCAGAGCGTCCACAGCTATCGCCTGAGGGTCCCTTGACCTGGCGCAATATCTTTTTAGCTTTTTGTTGAGGCGGGACGCCATCATGTCCACAAGTGGCCTTTCTCAATGTTGTACAATCATTTGAAAGACTTCTGGATGAAGTCCCCACTCTCCCGGGTGGAGGTCGTGTCTGCTGAGAAAGTCTGCTTCCCAGTTGTCCACTCCGGGAATGAACACTGCTGACAGTGCTAACACATGATTTTCCGCCCATCGGAGAATCCTTGTGGCTTCTGCCATCGCCATCCTGCTACTTGTGCCGCCCTGTCGGTTTACATGGGCAACCGCCGTGATGTTGTCTGACTGGATCAGCACCGGCTGGTGTTGAAGCAGGGGTCTTGCCTGACTTAGGGCATTGTAAATGGCCCTTAGTTCCAGAATATTTATGTGTAGGGAAGTCTCCTGACTTGACCATTGTCCTTGGAAATTTCTTCCCTGTGTGACTGCCCCCCAACCTCGAAGGCTGGCATCCGTGGTCACCAGGACCCAGTCCTGTATGCCGAATCTGCGGCCCTCTAGAAGATGAGCACTTTGCAGCCACCACACCAGCGACACCCTGGCCCTCGGAGACAGGGTTATCAGCCGATGCATCTGAAGATGCGATCCGGACCACTTGTCCAACAGATCCCACTGAAAGATCCTTGCATGGAACCTTCCGAATGGAATTGCTTCGTAAGAAGCCACCATCTTTCCCAGGACTCGCGTGCAGTGGTGCACCGACACCTGTTTTGGTTTTAGGAGGTCTCTGACTAGAGATGACAACTCCTTGGCCTTCTCCTCCAGGAGAAACACTTTTTTCTGTTCTGTGTCGAGAACCATCCCCAGGAACAGTAGACGCATTGTAGGAACCAGCTGCGACTTTGGAATATTCAGGATCCAGCCGTGCTGTTGTAGCACTTCCCGAGCTAGTGCTACACCAATCAACAACTGTTCCCTGGACCTCGCCTTTATAAGGAGATCGTCCAAGTACGGGATAATTAAAACTCCCTTTCTCCGAAGGAGTATCATCATTTCGGCCATTACCTTGGTAAATGCCCTCGGTGCCGTGGACAGACCAAACGGCAACGTCTGGAATTGGTAATGACAGTCCTGTACCACAAATCTGAGGTACTCCTGGTGAGGCGGGTAAATGGGGACATGTAGGTAAGCATCCTTGATGTCCAGTGATACCATGGAATCCCCCTCGTCCAGGCTTGCAATCACTGCCCTGAGCGATTCCATCTTGAACTTGAACCTTCTTATATAAGTGTTCAAGGATTTTAAATTTAAAATGGGTCTCACCGAACCGTCCGGTTTCGGTACCACAAACATTGTGGAATAGTAACCCCGTCCTTGTTGAAGGAGGGGTACCTTGATTATCACCTGCTGAGAATACAGCTTGTGAATCGCCTCCAGCACTGCCTCCCTGTCCGGGGGAGCTGTCGGCAAGGCAGATTTGAGGAAACGGCGAGGGGGAGACGTCTCGAATTCCAGCTTGTACCCCTGAGATACTACTTGTAGAATCCAGGGATCCACCCGTGAGCGAGCCCACTGGTCGCTGAAGTTCTTGAGACGGCCCCCCACCGTACCTGGCTCCGCCTGTGGAGCCCCAGCGTCATGCGGTGGACTTAGAGGAAGCGGGGGAGGACTTTTGTTCCTGGGAACTGGCTGTATGTTGCAGCTTTTTCCCTCTACCTCTGCCTCTGGGCAGAAAGGATGCGCCTCTAACCAGGGCCGGCAACAGAAATTTTGGGGCCCGGTACACTGATATCTCTGCGGGCCCCCCCCCCCCCTAGCCCAAACCCCCTCTTGCCCCCTGACTCAAACACATCCCTCCCTGCATGTGCCAATAAATGTATTCATGAGTCTGATCTCATCTGACATGCACATGCATGCATGCAGATGCATCCATATGTACAGAATGCAGATGCATGCATGATGTGCATAATGTGCCTGCCCGCATCCCGCCCCAAACCAATCCTAAAGCGCTAAACCAAACCCAAATCCTATTCCCTATACATGTATTGTATGAATTGAGAAAAGCCTTACCAGCAGGCTGCCAGTGCCTACAGCAGCAACACAGTCACACTCACAGCCGCCCGCCGGCGCCGCGGCGCTAATTGACCAGGCTCGCCTCGCCTCGCCTCCCCAATTCCTATAGCACTCCCTGTCTGTCCCGGCCGTGCCGCTCCTGCTTTGCGCTCCGTCCAGCTCCTCACTCACACAGCAATCAGGGAGGCCGCGTGCGGTGAGGACTCTGGAGGGGCGGTCCGGATGACAGGTGACCTGGGGGCTGAGGGCACTGAGGGGTGAACACAGGACTCCGGAAAGAGGGGGGCGCGCACGCTGAAAAAAAAAATCAACCACACAGCGGGCGGCTGCCGCGATGCCAGGAACAAATATATTATTGTTTACAGTTATGATGAAATGCAGCCGCCGCTGCCCGCACCTTGGGGCCCCTAACGACGACGGGGCCCGGGCCGGGTGTCCCCTTTGACCCCCCCTGTCGCCGGGCCTGCCTCTAACCCACTTGCCTTTCTGGGGCCGAAAGGACTGTACCTGATAATACGGTGCTTTCTTTGGCTGTGAGGGAACATGGGGTAAAAATGCTGACTTCCCAGCTGTCGCTGTGGAAACGAGGTCCGAGAGACCATCCCCAAACAACTCCTCACCCTTGTAAGGCAATACTTCCATGTGCCTTTTAGAATCTGCATCTCCTGTCCACTGCCGAGTCCACAATCCTCTCCTGGCAGAAATGGACATTGCGTTTATTTTAGATGCCAGCCGGCAAATATCCCTCTGTGCATCTCTCATGTACAAGACAGCGTCTTTAATATGCTCTACGGTTAGCAATATAGTGTCCCTGTCTAGGGTATCAATGTTTTCCGACAGGGAATCTGACCACGCAGCTGCAGCACTGCACATCCATGCTGAAGCAATAGCCGGTCTCAGTATAATACCTGAGTGTGTATATACAGACTTCAGGATAGCCTCCTGCTTTCCATCTGCAGGCTCCTTTAGGGCGGCCGTGTCCGGAGACGGTAGTGCCACCTTTTTTGACAGACGTGTGAGCGCTTTATCCACCCTAGGGGATGTCTCCCAACGTGACCTGTCCTCTGGCGGGAAAGGGTACGCCATTAGTAACTTTTTAGAAATGACCAGTTTCTTATCGGGGGAAGCCCACGTTCTTCACACACTTCATTTAATTCATCAGATGGGGGAAAAACCACTGGTAGTTTTTTCTCCCCAAACATAATACCCTTTTTTGTGGTACCTGGGGTAATATCAGAAATATGCAACACATTTTTCATTGCCGTAATCATGTCACGGGTGGCTCTATTGGAGTGTACACTAGTCTCATCATCGTCGACACTGGAGTCAGTATCCGTGTCGACATCTGTGTCTGCCATCTGAGGTAGCGGGCGTTTTAGAGCCCCTGATGGCTTTAGAGACGTCTGGGCAGGCACAGGCTGAGAAGCCGGCTGTCCCACATCTGCTATGTCGTCAAACCTTTTATGTAAGGAGTCGACACTGTCGCGTAATTCCTTCCACATAACCATCCACTCAGGTGTCGACCCCGCAGGGGGTGATATCACATTTATCGGCACCTGCTCCGCCTCCACATAAGCCTCCTCATCAAACATGTCGACACAGCCGTACTGACACACCGCACACACACAGGGAATGCTCTGACTGAGGACAGGACCCCACAAAGCCCTTTGGGGAGACAGAGAGAGAGTATGCCAGCACACACCAACAGCGCTATATAACACAGGGATTAACACTATAACTGAGTGATTTTTCCCAATAGCTGCTTGTATACACAATATTGCGCCTAAATTTAGTGCCCCCCCTCTCTTTTTTACCCTATGTAGTCTGGAAACTGCAGGGGAGAGCCTGGGAGCGATCCTTCCAGCGGAGCTGTGAGGGAAAATGGCGCCAGTGTGCTGAGGGAGATAGCCCCGCCCCTTTTTCAGCTGACTGCTCCCGCTTTTTTCTATGTATATCTGGCAGGGGTATTTTACACATATATAGTCTCTATGACTATATTATGTGTTATTTGCCAGCCAAGGTACTCAATATTGCAGCCCAGGGCGCCCCCCCCCCCCAGCGCCCTGCACCCATCAGTGACCGGAGTGTGAGGTGTGCATGGGAAGCAATGGCGCACAGCTGCAGTGCTGTGCGCTACCTTGATGAAGACCGAAGCCTTCTGCCGCCGATTTCCAGGACCCTCTTCTTGCTTCTGGCTCTGTAAGGGGGACGGCGGCGCGGCTCCGGGACCGGACGACCGAGGCTGGGCCTGTGTTCGATCCCTCTGGAGCTAATGGTGTCCAGTAGCCTAGAAGCCCAAGCTAGCTGCAAGCAGGTAGGTTCGCTTCTCTCCCCTTAGTCCTTCGTAGCAGTGAGTCTGTTGCCAGCAGATCTCACTGAAAATAAAAAACCTAAAATAAACTTTCTTTTTCTAAGAGCTCAGGAGAGCCCCTTGTGTGCATCCAGCTCAGCCAGGCACAAAATTCTAACTGAGGTCTGGAGGAGGGTCATAGAGGGAGGAGCCAGTGCACACCAGGTAGTCCTAAAGCTTTCTTTAGTTGTGCCCAGTCTCCTGCGGAGCCGCTATTCCCCATGGTCCTTACGGAGTTCCCAGCATCCACTAGGACGTCAGAGAAACTTTAGCACCGTGCAATTTATCACTCTCCAAGGCTTAATAAATCTGGGTCATTGTTTTCTACTGTGGGTGAACTTTGTACTGCAATTTATGTGTTGTTGCCAGTTCAGGGCATACAGTACCTGCAGACAGTGGCGTGCGGTGAGGTCAGTGGCTGGTGAGGCACTACAGCCATAATGTCCGCCAAATCCTGCCGATGACCCCTACCGCCGCCGAGCCAATGCCCGCTACTGCCCGTGAGCCGATGCCTGCTGCCACCGCCAATGGCTTACAAACTCGCCCATAATTAACTGAGCCAGCCCTCCGCCACTAATTTGCATCCCAGTCCAATGCTGCCAATGCCCGCTGCCTGCCTGCTCATAATACTTGTGAAATATTGTACATTTTTATAGAAAAAAAAAATAGTGTTTGGGACTGGGAAGGGAGTGGGAGGAGGACATGAATGCAATTTTGTTGTCCAGGGCTTCCATTAACTTAAAGGAAAAGGGTCTGAATGGGTTAAAATATGTAAAACAAAAATGTGTGAGGTCCCCCCTCCTAAGTATAACCAGCCTTGGGCTCTCTGAGCCGGTCCTGGTTGTTTAAATACAGGGGAAAAAATTGGACAGGGGTTCCCCGTATTTAGACAACCAGCACCGGGCTCTTATTCCGGTCCTGGTTCCAAAAACATGGGGGACAAAAGATGTAGGGGTCCCCCATATTTTTAAAACCAGCACCGGGCTCCACTAGCCAGGGAGATAATGCCACAGCCGGGGGACACATTTATGGAGGTCCCTGCGGCCGTGGCATTACCCCCCCAACTAGTCACCCCTGGCTGGGGTTCCCTGGAGGAGTGGTGACCCCTTAAATCAAGGGGTCCCCCTCTCCAGGAACCCATTTGCCGTAATTACTCTTGTATTGTGCTCCCTTTAATAATCAATAGATTTTCCCTCCACTTCCATGTTGGCAATGCAATTACTAAAATCATTACCCTTTTCTGGCCTTTTTATGATCTATTAAAAGTCAGAACTAATCAACTGGCAGATAGTAAATAGATATTACTAAGATATTACAGTATATAGTAGTGATGTGCACCGGACATTTTTCGGGTATTGTGTTTTGGTTTTCAGGGGCAAACGCAGGATTTGTAAAGGGGGGGTTTCCATCAGACAAATTTCCCCACTTTTTATGGGATACGTTTAATTTGCCGGCTGTTGAGATCCCGGCGGTCAGGATACCGACTCCGGAATCCTAACAACCAACAATGCCGCCAGCCGGAATCCCGTCGCAACAGGGCTATTCCACTCGTGGATGCCCACAGAGTGGTGAGCGCAGCAATCCCTCAAGGGGACACTGGAGGATGGAGGAAGCCGCTGTCAGTAATAAATACCGAACTCCTATCTACACCTCACTTCACTATGATTTTAGACTTCAGGTGCTATTAATATATTTATATCTCAGGGAGTAATTCAGACCTGATCGCTAGGCTGCGTTTTCTCACAGCCTGCGATCAGGCCTGAACTGCGCATGCATATGCACCGCAATGCGCAGGCTCGTCGGATGACTGCACCGGGCATTGGTGCATAGCGACGGGATGGTGCAAAAAAAAGCGATTGCACGGGCGATCGCAAGGAGATTGACAGGAAGTGGGCGTTTGTGGGTGGCAATTGACCATTTTCTGGGAGTGTCAGGGAAAACGCAGGCGTGTCTGAGCATTTGCAGGGTGGGTGTCTGACGTCAATTCCGGTCCCGGGCAGGCTGAAGTGATTGCAGCGGCTGAGTAAGTCCTGGGCTACTCAGAGATTGCACAAAATCAGTTTGTGCAGCTCAGCTACACATGTGAACACACACTTGCACAGCTAAAATACACTCCCCTGTGGGCGGCAAAGTATCTAAACACAGGACAGCAAAAAAACACTTGCGAGCGATCAGGTCTGAATTACCCCCTCAATCAAGTAGCCTACAGTAGTTTTACATATAGATAATTTTATATTATTATTTACTCTTTATATTTAAATAATGTATTCAATTAGTTATGTTCCCATTAGCTTTTCCTGGTGCTATTAAACTTGTCAAATTTGGCTTGAAAAATGTGTGTATATATATATATATATATATATATATAATGCATTAAGCTAAAAAATCAGTGCACATATACAAAAATGTTGGTACTGCATACTGGCCCTCATTCCGAGTCGTTCGCTCGGTATATTTCATCGCATCGCAGTGAAATTCCGCTTAGTACGCATGCGCAATATTCGCACTGCGACTGCGCCAAGTAATTTAACAATGAAGATAGTATTTTTACTCACGGCTTTTTCTTCGCTCCGGCGATCGTAATGTGATTGACAGGAAATGGGTGTTACTGGGCGGAAACACGGCGTTTCAGGGGCGTGTGGTTAAAAACGCTACCGTTTCCGGAAAAAACGCAGGAGTGGCCGGAGAAACGGAGGAGTGTCTGGGCGAACGCTGGGTGTGTTTATGACGTCAAACCAGGAACGACAAGCACTGAACTGATCGCAGATGCCGAGTAAGTCTGAAGCTACTCTGAAACTGCTAAGTAGTTTGTAATCGCAATATTGCGAATACATCGGTCGCAATTTTAAGAAGCTAAGATTCACTCCCAGTAGGCGGCGGCTTAGCATGTGTAACTCTGCTAAAATCGCCTTGCGAGCGATCAACTCGGAATGAGGGCCACTGTTTTTAAAGCCCTTATGAATATGAAGCAATGGTTTATTGAAGGGAGAGGTTCCTACCCGAGGTCAGCTAGGAAGGGATCAGTCTGTGTGGTAGTCACATTCAGCGTAGGCAGCCTCAAGACTTGTTGTGACCATTAGCTCTGGTTCACCTGCAGCTGGCTGAGAGAGGTCAGTGTGTGTAGCTCTACCCCGAGGGTCCGCGAATCGCGGCAAAATGCCGTGAGTGGGCGGAGCCTAATGCTGTGAGTGGGCAGAGCTACACTCATAAGCCACAATTAGCAATAAAATTCATTTGGTCCATCAGGGGGGGTTTCGGGGTACTCAGAAACCCCCCTGGGTGCGCCATTGGTTTTGGATTCGGTTCCGCGGGCGTGTTTTGGATTCGGACGCGTTTTGGCAAAACCTCCCTGAACATTTTTTGTCAGATTCGGGTGTGTTTTGGATTCGGGTGTTTTTTTTACAAAAACCCCTCAAAAACTGCCTAAATCATAGAATTTGGGGGGCATTTTGATCCCATAGTATTATTAACCTCAATAACCATAATTTCCACTCATTTCCAGTCTATTCTGAACACCTCACACCTCACAATATTATTTTTAGTCCTAAAATTTGCACCGAGGTCGCTGGTTGACTAAGCTAAGCGACCCAAGTGGCCGACACAAACACCTGGCCCATCTAGGAGTGGCACTGCAGTGTCAGACAGGATGGCACTTCAAAAAATAGTCCCCAAACAGCACATGATGCAAAGAAAAAAAGAGGTGCACCAAGGTCGCTGGATGGCTAAGCTAAGCGACCCAAGTGGCCGACACAAACACCTAGCCCATCTAGGAGTGGCACTGCAGTGTCAGACAGGATGGCACTTCAAAAAAATAGTCCCCAAAGAGCACATGATGCAAAGAAAAAAAGAGGTGCAATGAGGTAGCTGTGTGACTAAGCTAAGCGACCCAAGTGGCCGACACAAACACCTGGCCCATCTAGGAGTGGCACTGCAATGTCAGACAGGATGGCACTTCAAAAAATAGTCCCCAAACAGCACATGATGCAAAGAAAAAAAAGAGGTGCACCAAGGTCGCTGGATGGCTAAGTTAAGCGACCCAAGTGGCCGACACAAACACCTGGCCCATCTAGGAGTGGCACTGCAGTGTCAGACAGGATGGCAGATTAAAAAAATTTGTCCCCAAACAGCACATGATGCAAAGAAAAAAAGAGGCGCAATGAGGTAGCTGTGTGACTAAGCTAAGCGACCCAAGTGGCCGACACAAACACCTGGCCCATCTAGGAGTGGCACTGCAGTGTCAGACAGGATGGCAGATTAAAAAAATTGTCCCCAAACAGCACATGATGCAAAGAAAAAAAGAGGCGCAATGAGGTAGCTGTGTGACTAAGCTAAGCAACCCAAGTGGCCGACACAAACACCTGGCCCATCTAGGAGTGGCACTGCAGTGTCAGACAGGATGGCAGATTAAAAAAATTGTCCCCAAACAGCACATGATGCAAAGAAAAAAAGAGGCGCAATGAGGTAGCTGTGTAACTAAGCTAAGCGACCCAAGTGGCCGACACAAACACCTGGCCCATCTAGGAGTGGCACTGCAGTGTCAGACAGGATGGCAGATTAAAAAAATAGTCCCCAAACAGCACATGATGCAAAGAAAAAAAGAGGCGCAATGAGGTAGCTGTGTGACTAAGCTAAGCGACCCAAGTTGCCGACACAAACACCTGGCCCATCTAGGAGTGGCACTGCAGTGTCAGACAGGATGGCACTTCAAAAAATAGTCCCCAAACAGCAAAGAAAAATGAAAGAAAAAAGAGGTGCAAGACGGAATTGTCCTTGGGCCCTCCCACCCACCCTTATGTTGTATAAACAGGACATGCACACTTTAACAAACCCATCATTTCAGCAACAGGGTCTGCCACATGTCTGTGACTGATATGACTGGTTGGTTTGGGCCCCCACCAAAAAAGAAGCAATCAATCTCTCCTTGCACAAACTGGCTCTACAGAGGCAAGATGTCCACCTCCTCCTCATCGTCCGATTCCTCACCCCTTTCACTGTGTACATCCCCCTCCTCACAGATTATTAATTCGTCCCCACTGGAATCCACCATCTCAGGTCCCTGTGTACTTTCTGGAGGTAATTGCTGGTGAATGTCTCCACGGAGGAATTGATTATAATTCATTTTGATGAACATCATCTTCTCCACATTTTCTGGAAGTAACCTCGTACGCCGATTGCTGACAAGCTGAGCGGCTGAACTAAACACTCTTTCGGAGTATACACTGGAGGGGGGGCAACTTGGGTAAAATAAAGCCAGTTTCTGCAAGGGCCTCCAAATTGCCTCTTTTTCCTGCCAGTATACGTACGGACTGTCTGACGTGCCTACTTGGATGCGGTCACTCATATAATCCTCCACCATTCTTTCAATGGTGACAGAATCATATGCAGTGACAGTAGACGACATGTCAGTAATCGTTGGCAGGTCCTTCAGTCCGGACCAGATGTCAGCACTCACTCCAGACTGCCCTGCATCACCGCCAGCGGGTGGGCTCGGAATTCTTAGCCTTTTCCTCGCAGCCCCAGTTGCGGGAGAATGTGATGGAGGAGCTGTTGACGGGTCACGTTCCGCTTGACTTGACAATTTTCTCACCAGCAGGTCTTTGAACCTCTGCAGACTTGTGTCTGCCGGAAAGAGAGATACAACGTAGGTTTTAAATCTAGGATCGAGCACGGTGGCCAAAATGTAGTGCTCTGATTTCAACAGATTGACCACCCGTGAATCCTGGTTAAGCGAATTAAGGGCTCCATCCACAAGTCCCACATGCCTAGCGGAATCGCTCTGTTTTAGCTCCTCCTTCAATCTCTCCAGCTTCTTCTGCAAAAGCCTGATGAGGGGAATGACCTGACTCAGGCTGGCAGTGTCTGAACTGACTTCACGTGTGGCAAGTTCAAAGGGTTGCAGAACCTTGCACAACGTTGAAATCATTCTCCACTGTGCTTGAGTCAGGTGCATTCCCCCTCCTTTGCCTATATCGTAGGTAGCTGTATAGGCTTGAATGGCCTTTTGCTGCTCTTCCATCCTCTGAAGCATATAGAGGGTTGAATTCCACCTTGTTACCACCTCTTGCTTTAGATGATGGCAGGGCAGGTTCAGGAGTGTTTGCTGGTGCTCCAGTCTTCGGCATGCGGTGGCTGAATGCCGAAAGTGGCCCGCAATTCTTCAGGCCACCGACAGCATCTCTTGCACGCTTCTGTCGTTTTTTAAATAATTCTGCACCACCAAATTCAATGTATGTGCAAAACATGGGACGTGCTGGAATTTGCCCACATGTAATGCACGCACAATATTGGTGGCATTGTCCGATGTCACAAATCCCCAGGAGAGTCCAATTGGGGTAAGCCATTCTGCGATGATGTTCCTCAGTTTCCGTAAGAGGTTGTCAGCTGTGTGCCTCTTATGGAAAGCGGTGATACAAAGCGTAGCCTGCCTAGGAACGAGTTGGCGTTTGCGAGATGCTGCTACTGGTGCCGCCGCTGCTGTTCTTGCTGCGGGAGGAAATATATCTACCCAGTGGGCTGTCACAGTCATATAGTCCTGAGTCTGCCCTGCTCCACTTGTCCACATGTCCGTGGTTAAGTGGACATTGGGTACAACTGCATTTTTTAGGACACTGGTGACTCTTTTTCTGACATCTGTGTACATTTTCGGTATCGCCTGCCTAGAGAAATGGAACCTAGATGGTATTTGGTACCGGGGACACAGTTCCTCAATCAATTCTCTAGTTCCCTGTGAATTAACGGTGGATACCGGAAACACGTTTTTCACCACCCAGGCTGCCAAGGCCTGAGTTATCCGCTTTGCAGCAGGATGACTGCTGTGATATTTCATCTTCCTCGCAAAGGACTGTTGGACAGTCAAATGCTTACTGGAAGTAGTACAAGTGGTCTTCTGACTTCCCCTCTGGGATGACGATCGACTCCCAGCAGCAACAACAGCAGCAGCAGTAGGCGTTACACTCAAGGATGTATCGGAGGAATCCCAGGCAAGAGAGGACTCGTCAGACTTGACAGTGACATGGCCT
Organism: Pseudophryne corroboree; assembly: GCF_028390025.1. NCBI lineage: Eukaryota > Metazoa > Chordata > Amphibia > Anura > Myobatrachidae > Pseudophryne > Pseudophryne corroboree. Next base: position 283,317,055 of record NC_086449.1, read on the forward strand.
GCAGGACTATTGGCTTTCCTGCGTAAGGTGGAAATTGACACTGAGGGAGTTGGTGGTGTGGTTTGCAGGAGCTTGGTTACAAGAGGAAGGGATTTAGTTGGCAGTGGAGTGCTTCCGCTGTCACCCAAAGTTTTTGAACTTGTCAATGACTTCTGATAAATGCGCTCCAGGTGACGTATAAGGGAGGATGTTCCTAGGTGGTTAACGTCCTTACCCCTACTTATTACAGCTTGACAAAGGCAACACACGGCTTGACACCAGTTGTCCGCATTTCTGTTGAAATAATTCCACACCGAAGAGGTGATTTTTTTTGTAATTTGACCAGGCATGTCAATGGCCATATTCGTCCCACGGACAACAGGTGTCTCCCTGGGTGCCTGACTTAAACAAACCACCTCACTATCAGAATCCTCCTTGTCAATTTCCTCCCCAGCGCCAGCAACACCCATATCCTCATCCTTGTGTACTTCATCAGTGACATCTTCAATTTGACTATCAGGAACTGGACTGCGGGTGCTCCTTCCAGCACTTGCAGGGGGCGTGCAAATGGTGGAAGGTGCCACCTCTTCCCGTCCAGTGTTGGGAAGGTCAGGCATCGCAACTGACACAATTGGACTCTCCTTGGGGAGTTGTGATTTAGAAGAATGCACAGTTCTTTGCTGTGCTTTTGCCATCTTAACTCTTTTAAGTTTTCTAGCAGGAGGATGAGTGCTTCCATCCTCATGTGAAGCTGAACCACTAGCCATGAACACAGGCCAGGGCCTCAGCCGTTCCTTGCCACTCCGTGTCGTAAATGGCATATTGGCAAGTTTACGCTTCTCCTCAGACGCTTTTAATTTACATTTTTGGGTCATTTTACTGAACTTTTGTTTTTTGGATTTTACATGTTCTCTACTATGACATTGGGCATCGGCCTTGGCAGACGACGTTGATGGCATTTCATCGTCTCGGCCACGACTAGTGGCAGCAGCTTCAGCACGAGGTGGAAGTGGATCTTGATCTTTCCCTATTTTACCCTCCACATTTTTGTTCTCCATTTTTTAATGTGTGGAATTATATGCCAGTAATATATCAATAGCAATGGCCTACTACTATATATACTGCGCACAAAAACTTAAATGCACCACAGGTATGGATGGATAGTATACTTGACGACACAGAGGTAGGTAGAGCAGTAGCCTACTGTACCGTACTGCTATATATTATATACTAGTGGTCAGCAAAATTATGCACTGTCCTACTACTATATATATACTGTGCACAAAAACTTAAATGCACCACAGGTATGGATGGATAGTATACTTGACGACACAGAGGTAGGTAGAGCAGTGGCCTACTGTACCGTACTGCTATATATTATATACTGGTGGTCAGCAAAATTATGCACTGTCCTACTACTATATATATATACTGCGCACAAAAACTTAAATGCACCACAGGTATGGATGGATAGTATACTTGACAACACAGAGGTAGGTAGAGCAGTGGCCTACTGTACCGTACTGCCATATATTATATACTGGTGGTCAGCAAAATTATGCACTGTCCTACTACTATATATATACTGCGCACAAAATTTAAATGCACCACAGGTATGAATGGATAGTATACTTGACGACACAGAGGTAGGTAGAGCAGTGGCCTACTGTACCGTACTGCTATATATTATATACTGGTGGTCAGCAAAATTATGCACTGTCCTACTACTATATATATACTGCGCACAAAAACTTAAATGCACCACAGGTATGGATGGATAGTATACTTGACGACACAGAGGTAGGTAGAGCAGTGGCCTACTGTACCGTACTGCAATATATTATATACTGGTGGTCAGCAAAATTATGCACTGTCCTACTACTATATATATACGGCGCACAAAAACTTAAATGCACCACAGGTATGGATGGATAGTATACTTGACGACACAGAGGTAGGTAGAGCAGTGGCCTACTGTACCGTACTGCTATATATTATATACTGGTGGTCAGCAAAATTATGCACTGTCCTACTACTATATATATACTGCGCACAAAAACTTAAATGCACCACAGGTATGGATGGATAGTATACTTGACGACACAGAGGTAGGTAGAGCAGTGGCCTACTGTACCGTACTGCTATATATTATATACTGGTGGTCAGCAAAATTATGCACTGTCATACTACTATATATATACTGCGCACAAAAACTTAAATGCACCACAGGTATGGATGGATAGTATACTTGACGACACAGAGGTAGGTAGAGCAGTGGCCTACTGTACTGTACTGCTATATATTATATACTGGTGGTCAGCAAAATTATGCACTGTCCTACTACTATATATATATACTGCGCACAAAAACTTAAATGCACCACAGGTATGGATGGATAGTATACTTGACGACACAGAGGTAGGTAGAGCAGTGGACTACTGTACCGTACTGATATAATTCTGGTGGTCACTGGTCAGCAAAATTCTGCACTGTCCTTCTACTATATATACTACAATGCAGCACAGATATGGAGCGTTTTTCAGGCAGAGAACGTATAATACTGGTGGTCACTGGTCATCAAAACTCTGCACTGTCCTCCTACTATATAATACTGGAGGTCCCCAGTCCCCACAATAAAGCACACTGAGCACAGATATTTGCAGCACACTGAGCACAGATATGGAGCATTTTTCAGGCAGAGAACGTAGATATTTGCAGCACACTGAGCACAGATATTTGCAGCACACTGAGCACAGATATTTGCAGCACACTGAGCACAGATATTTGCAGCACACTGAACACAGAAACTGAGAGAATTCCAGCCACGTCCTCTCACTATCATCTCCAATGCACGAGTGAAAAATGGTGGCGACGCGTGGCTCCTTATATAGAATACGAATCTCGCGAGAATCCGACAGCGGGATGACGACGTTCGGGCGCGCTCGGGTTAACCGAGCAAGGCGGGAGGATCCGAGTCTGCTCGGAACCGTGCAAAAATGGGTGAAGTTCGGGGAGGTTCGGATCCCAAGGAACCGAACCCGCTCATCACTAGTATATAGGTGGTCATTCCGAGTTGTTCGCTCGCTAGCAGTTTTTATCAGCCGTGCAAACTCTATGCCGCCTCCCACTGGGAGTGTATTTTAGCTTAGCAGAAGTGGGAAAGAAAGGATCGCAGAGCGGTGGCAAAGTTTTTTTGTGCAGTTTTAGAGTAGCTCAAAACCTACTCAGCGCTTGCGATCACTTCAGACTGTTCAGTTCCTGTTTTGACGTCATGAACACGCCCTGCGTTCACCCAGCCATGCCTGCGTTTTTCCTGGCACACCTGCGTTGTTCCACACACTCCCTGAAAACGGTCGGTTGACACCCAGAAACGTCCACTTCATGTCAATCACTCTGCGTTCACCAGTGCGACTGAAAAGCTTCACTAGACCCTGTGTGAAACTACATTGTTCGTTGTAATAGTACGATGCCCGTGCGCATTGCGCCACATACGCATGCGCAGAAGTGCCTTTTTTTGCCTCATCGCTGCACAGTGAACGAATGCAGCTAACGATTAACTCGGAATGACCACCATAGTACTAAGCAATGTCACTAAGGAGTTTCAGGGTATGGGTCATTGGGTCGACATGCATTAGGTTGACAGTCATTAGGTCGACCACTATTGGTTGACAGTGACACCTGAAATAGGTCAACACAGTCATTAGGTCGACATGAACAAGGTTGACAGAAAAAGGTTGACATGAGGTTTTTTTACTTTTTTTTATGTCATTTTCATCGTAAAGTGATGGGTAACCCTAATTAGTGCACCGTGTCCCCTCTCATGGCTCGCTTCACCACCAATAGTGGTCGACCTAATGACTGTCGACCTAAGCGTGGTCGATCTAATGACCGTATCCCGGAGTATCGTAATTATATTGTCTATTTTATTTTAATTATATAGGCCCCAGAACCATTTCTGTATTTGAGAATAAACCCTTACTAATCTATATGTAAATACTGTATGCATCAGACAAATGTTAATAATAATAATAATAATAATGATGATGATGATGATGATTAATTCTGCAGCAGACAGAACATCCTTTAATGGACTTGCTAGACTAGAGAGTATAAAAATAGAAAATGTAAAGGCACTGTCCTCAGTGACTGCAGGAGAATGTTCTCATGTGTAGAAGAAGCTACAGATCTGCCCTGGTGGAGGGAGAGAAGGAGCTAATCTGAGAGGCATTAACAAGCTGTGATAAACTCCAACATATGCTGCTAGAAGACTGTCTGACTTTAATTATAGAAAGGGCATCATGATTTTCGGGGGCAGGTATTGCATGATTGGAATAGTGACCATTAAATTGCCATTTATGTCTGGGTTGCACCATGTATACTCCATACCATATATTAGAGTTTCCTCTGCAGGCATAGGCCCTTACCTGTATACTACGACAGAATACATTGTTCAGTCATCTAAGCAATGCTAGAGAACAGAACACACCGTTTTACACTGGTGCCCAACCTAAGTTTAGTTTGTCTATTGATTTATTTCTATTTTGACTGGTAGTCTTAATGCCTATGCATCTGCTGGTGTGAGTTCTCTTCCATTGCTGCCCACTGTTTTCTATCATTTTTAGGGACCCTTTGGTGCTGGAGTAGTAATTCTATGCACATCTTGTACTGCATGGGTTCACCTGACCATTCTGTGCTTCATGACCCAATGTAATGTTTCATAAACATGCCTTTATTTTACCTTTTAGTAAAATGCTTATCATATAAATATTAACATATGAATGTCAGTGAATAAGACTAGATACTGTTACTTGCTTTCAATATATTGAATAAGAGGATCTATACTGGGCAATTGTAGTGGCAGCTGGGATCATGCACCCTGAAAGCTGTCAGTAGCATTTTACCTCTGGAATTAAATGCAGACACAGACAGCATAAGGATATATTTTGAACTTATCAGGTGCCCATGAGCAAAAATAAACAAAAACTGAATTTTCTAACAACTGTAATATACTGCTCATAGCTGTATTAAAGGCCTTCACTTAATACTCAAAACCCCTCATTCTGAAATGTGCCTCACAATGGGATCCGGTCTGAAGATCGACAGTATCTAGGTCGACAATGTTTAGGTCGACCACTATAGGTCGACAGTCACTAGGTCGACATGGATGGAAGGTCGACAGGGTTTCTAGGTCGACATGTGCTAGGTCGACAGGTCTAAAGGTCGACATGAGTTTTTCACATTTTTTTTCTTTTTTTGGATTTTTTCATACTTAACGATCCACGTGGACTACGATTGGAACGGTAAAGTGTGCCGAGCGAAGCGGTAGTGGAGCGAAGGCACCATGCCCGAAGCATGGCGAGCGAACGCGGTGCACTAATTTGGGATCCCGGTCACTCTACGAGGAAAACGACACCAAAAAAAAACAAAAACCTCATGTCGACCTTTAGACCTGTCGACCTAGCACATGTCGACCTAGAAACCCTGTCGACATTCCATCCATGTCGACCTAGTGACTGTCGACCTATAGTGGTCGACCTAAACATTGTCGACCTAGATACTGTCGATTTGATGAACCACACCCCCTCACAATATAGCATTAAAGCCAGCTGCCAATACATGCAGTAATATTTAAAAGTGTGAATAGGTCCAGTTGTCTACGAAAAAGTTGTCTATAGACCCAAACTATACTGTATTAAGGGGCAAGCATTTGTGATTTCCTACCAAGGAATTTTCTTATAACTTATGGGAAATCACAGAACCGCAAGCAACAATCTTCTGCTCCTTCCACAAACTGTGGCCCTCATTCCGAGTTGATCGGTCGCAAGGCGAATTTAGCAGAGTTACACACGCTAAGCCGCCGCCTACTGGGAGTGAATCTTAGCTTCTTAAAATTGCGACCGATGTATTCGCAATATTGCGATTACTAACTACTTAGCAGTTTCAGAGTAGCTTCAGACTTACTCTGCCTGTGCGATCAGTTCAGTGCTTGTCGTTCCTGGTTGACGTCACAAACACACCCAGCGTTCGCCCAGGCACTCCCACCGTTTCTCCGGCCACTCCTGCGTTTTTTCCGGAAACGGTAGCGTTTTCAGCCACACGCCCCTGAAACGCCGTGTTTCCGCCCAGTAACACCCATTTCCTGTCAATCACATTACGTTCGCCGGAGCGATGAAAAAGCCGTGAGTAAAATTACTTTCTACATAGCAAAGTTACTTGGCGCAGTCGCAGTGCGAACATTGCGCATGCGTACTAAGCGGATTTTCATTGCGATGCGATGAAAAATACAGAGCGAACAACTCGGAATGAGGGCCTGTATTCACCAGCTCACTATCCTGGACTTGATAACTTTGTGAATTTATTTTCCACTACTTTCTTTTACTTATTTGTCTTGATCTATCGATCTATCATATCTCATTCTACTGTCAATTTCCACAATGTTTCTCAAAAGTGTTTTATGCTTAAACACAGAACCATTTCTGCAAAACCTTTCTCTCTCTTAAACCATCCTCTGAAGAGCTATATCTCTCTCAGACCATCACCTGAAAACCTGCTTATCCATCAATGAACTGTTTGTACCCTTACTCAATAAAACACCCTCATAACTGTAGAAATCTTACTTCAGGTACGTTTCCTCCTATTAGCAATACATTTTCTTGCTATTTTGAACCCTAGAAGGCATCTTAAACACACTCTAACAACAAATAGGTACTATTCTTTATTTTTGTTTTCCTTGGTACGTAGTGGCCCAGTGTACTAGAAAGGACTCAATGGTACTTTACTTTTAAAAGTCATCATTAGGTAGGGGACCCTGAGTGGACCAGGCTGAGTATCATGGTCCATTATTGAAGAGGATGGAGAGTGTTTACATTACATTACTAATATTAATTCCCATAATCTTCATGCAGTTTGGACTAAACCAAATGAAATTTAGGGAATTATAAATATGACACACCCCACCAAATTCAAGAGTGATTTGTGCTACTGTATAGTAAATTTGGTGGCTTGGATGTCAAAATCCTATGCAATGTGAGGTAGTTGCAAAACTGCTGGTAAAATTAATGTTTAGTAACTTTACCCCTCAAGTCTCTACCCACTTCTCAGTTTACTACCTGCTAAGTTGACCTATCCAGGGGTGCTCTCCTATAGACCATCTATAGGGTTAATTATTTATTACTGTAATGTGTACATATGTCCAGGGCAGTTTGTAGGTTCTTCTGCCGCTCCCCCAGACTTGCTGTAATGCTCTGGATTGGTGCCCACATCCAGGGCCGGCAACAGAAATCTAGAGTGCTCGGTACACTAATATCTCTGCTCCCAACAAGCCCCCTTCCCAAAAAAAAAAATATATGCCTGCATTGTCCGAACTGCGCCCCCCCCCAATGCCGCCGCAACGCCCCTTCCCGCGGCCGTCTCTGCCAATCAGGCAGAGGCGACTGTACATGTGAGATGCTGTCACATCTCACTGTTCGAACACTAATGTTACAATTATAGTAGATAACATTTAATGCAGGGGTGTGGCATGCACATTGATTTCTTTATTTGGCGCATGCGCAGTAGGCAGAGATCCACAAGAGCTGTCTGCATTTCCATTTCCGTCTCAGATACAGGCCCTATATCCAGAGACATCAAGAGAAAAGTGGCATCACCCCACCCAGAAGCCCACAAGTCTGAGAAGAAAATTCAGATGGAGGCATCACTCACACAACCTGGGCATACTTACTCACACTCTTTGTCTCCTCTGGTGTGCCCCCAGTAGTTATGCCCCCAGTAGTAATGCCCCCGTAGTTATGTCCCCAGTAGATGTGCCCCCTGTAGTTATGCCCGATGTAGATATGCCCCCAGTAGGTTTGCCCACAGTAGTTATGCCCCCAGTTGGTGTGCCCCCAGTAGTAATTCCCCCCGTAGTTATGTCCCCAGTAGATGTGCCCCCTGTAGTTATGCCTGCTGTAGATATGCCTCCAGTAGGTTTGCACCCAGTAGTTATGCCCCCAGTTGGTGTGCCCCCATAGTTATGTCCCCAGTAGACGTGCCCACTGTAGTTATGTCCCCAGTAGATGTGCCCCCTGTAGTTATGCCCGCTGTAGATATTCCCCCAGTAGGTTTTCCCCCTGTAGTTATGCCCCCAGTTGGTGTGCCCCAGTAGTAGTGCCCCCCGTAGTTATGTCCCCAGTATATGTACCCCCTGTAGTTATGCCCGCTGTAGATGCCCCCAGTAGGTTTGCCCCCAGTAGTTATGCCCCCAGTTGGTGTGCCCCCAGTAGTTATGCCCCCAGTTGGTGTGCCTTCAGTAGTTGTGCCCCCAGTTGGTATGCCCCCAGTAGTTATGCCCCCAGTTGGTGTGCCCCCGAACTTATGTCCCCAGTAGATGTGCCCCCTGTAGTTATGCCTGCTATAGATATGCCCCCAGTAAGTTTGCCTCCAGTAGTTATGCCCCCAGTTGGTGTGCCCCTAGTTTGTCGCCCAGTAGATGTGCCCCCAGTTCCCCCCTCTAGTAGTGCTGCTTACACACGCAAAAGGTTAAAAAAAACACACAATACTCACCTGCCCCGCTCCTGCTTCCAGACCGCTGCCTCCGTCTGGCTGCCCGCTCTTCGCAGCTATGGGAGATACGTCATGACGTCTCTCCCATAGCGCACAGCCGCACACACTGCCTGAGCCGGAAGCCGGAGCTCAGGAGTGAGCTCCAGCTTCCGGCTGCGCTTAGGGGGAAAGAGCCAGCGCCCACTGCTAACACAGTCTCAGAGGGCACCCGGCATTTCCCTAGGTTAGGTGAGCCGGAGCAGGCGGAACTGCGTTCCGTCTCCAAAGTTCCGTGCCGTTCTGGCTCACTTTAACCTTTGAGTACAATCCTGCATGCTTCAATACAATCCTGCATGCTTCCATACAATCCTGCCTGCTTCAGTACAATCCTGCCCGCTTCAGTACAATCCTGCCCGCTTCAGTACAATCCTGACTGCTTCACTAGGAAGTGGGGAGGATGCAGGAAACCCATCTACTCTTCCGAGGGTGCGGGAGACTATCCGAAAAATTGTGAGACTCTTCCAGGAGAGTAGGCAAGTATGAACGTGGGATTAAAACACACCAATGTACTTCTATAGTATGTGGGTGGTCATTCCGAGTTGATCGCTCGCTAGGCGAACGCTATGCCGCCTCCCACTGGGAGTGTATTTTAGCTTAGCAGAAGTGCGAACGAAAGGATCGCAGAGTGGCGACAACGTTTTTTGTGCAGTTTTAGAGTAGCTCAAAACCTACTCAGCGCTTGTGATCAATTCAGACTGTTCAGTTCCCGTTTTGACGTCACAAACACGCCCTGCGTTCGCACAGCCATGCCTGCGTTTTTTCGAACACTCCCTGAAAACGGTCAGTTTACACCCAGAAACGCCCACTTCATGTCAATCACTCTGCGGCCAGCTGTGCGACTGAAAAATTTCGCTAGACCCTGTGTGAAACTACATAGTTCGTTGTAATAGTAAGACGCGCATGCGCAGAAGTGCCATTTTTTTTTGCCTCATCGCTGCACAGCGAACGAATCCAGCTAGCGATCAACTCGGAATGACCCCCGTGGGAATGAAAAGTGCACCCTTTATGTTGACTGCAAATACAATCTATGGAAAACCTATAGATTGTCCACTAAGGTGTTAAATTCAGATCCTCCACTGTAAAAACCATTATGCAGCAGCCTTATTGTGAATGCAGTGGAAATGAGGGGGAGAAGAGAGTGATCTAGCTGCACAGAAATATTACACTGAAGAGGTCATGAGAAAGGTACAGCATGTACCGCTCAGGCTGAATTGTTTCCTCAGCAGTACAAGATCCCATGTGCATGGCAAAAGTGCTATTGTATAAAAAAGGGTATTTTCTTTGCTTGGGACCATGACAGCTCCGTCCAAATACACACGTCAGATTCTGTTCCTTTGCTTTCCTTGGTATTGATATTCTTGGAATTAAATAAAAAAGCTGAAAACATTACTCATACTGTGAGCTGTGGCAGACCTCTCAGGGAGCACAGCAGAGCTGTGCCTGTAATGTGGAACACTTCCACTGCACCGTCTCGGAGAGCCTTTAGCACAATGACACATCGTGGATGAGAGCAGCATGAGATCATAGACTGTTCCAACAATACATTTCCTGGGACGAAGTCCAAGTAAATACAATATACAGTAAAGGAACACTGGACTGCTAAATTATGTAAGCAGTCTACTTAATACAAAAAAACATGGGATTAAGGATTAACCTGATTTTTGTTGGCTGTAAACTACATTGCTCTTTATAATGCCCCCTCCCATCAGGTAAGAACATTAGATTGTATTACTTCCAGTACATGCCACTCTCTTTATGCCAGGTTTATTTTGCCGTTGAGCAGCTCCACTGTAGCATGTCGGTTGGCCCTCATGCACCTGTGGAGCCGACGTTCACCTTTCAATTCAATGGCAATCAATGGTGACCCGCAGTTTCCACGTTGGTTCTTCGCAATGGTGCCATTTGTCCAGTCACAATACACCTTCACCAGAGCATCATGCAAACAGTCCAGAAACTTCGCTGCTTCAGAAATACTGCCACCCTTGACCAGAAAGCCGATAATCATCCCTTTTCTGCTGCGGGGTACACTGGGCTCCACAAGGAGTAGGATCTTTCATCCGAGGCACCAACAAGCTCAAAGCTTTGACCTTCTTCCCAGAATGCCTAGCGCCGCCTCCTCTGTAACCCCGCCTCCGTGCACAGGAACTCAGTTTTGTAGTTGGTGCCATGCAGTAAGCAGGCATACAACAGGGGGGCTGCTCCAGCAGCCCTGGGAAGAAGCTTTTAATGAAAAATTAAGACTTCAAGGGCTGCAGCAGAGACACTGACTGTGTTAGATGTCAGTCAGACATCTCCTGCTGCAGCTCCAGCACCTCCCCCAGCGGCGCTGTATACTCCCGCTTCCTGGTTGCCGGCAGTGCCATCTACGGCCAGGGGGTAGAATCCAGTAGTACTGTCAGACTTGGTGACTGTCTGTTAGTGTCGGCGCCAGTGCCAGGCGGCAGTTCACCGCACCTCACTTGTAATCAGACTCAACATAAACTACAGATCCCAGCATCTCTTGTTGCCAGGAGCTGTAGTTTATTTTGAGTCTAAATGATCACTAGTGCATACCTCCCAACATTGAAGAACTTGAAAGAGGGACATCTTGGTGCGCCCAAAAAGAGGGCGTGGTCTCGGGAAAGGGGGCGTGGCTTCGTGGGAGGGTCCGCGATCGCGAGCCATGCCCCTTTTTCCATCAGTGAGGGGGCATAGCCAGCGCTCTATGAGCTGCTGGCATGCCCTCTCTCCCACTGTCTGCAGTGAATAGATGCTGTGCGCATGTGCACAGCGTCTATTCACCGCTGCTCTGCTAAGCAGGGCAGCGAGAGACAGAGCCTCCCAACTGCCCCCCCTACCGCGGGACACTGTGGCCCGTGGGTGGGACAGCGGGACAGTCCCAAAAAAACGGGACTGTCCCGCGAAAATCGGGACAGTTGGGAGGTATGCTAGTGCAGTGCTGTGCCGCTGGACACCGGCGCCGGCAGTAACAGACAGTCACAAGGTACAATCCGGATTAAGTGAGGGGAGGGGTGGCACAGGATGCACTGCATGGCATTGATCTTCGGTAAGTGGACGGAGTGGAAGCAGGGGGCAGGGCTACATGGCACTCAGTCAGTGCCAGGCAACCCAGCAGCATAGAGGAGAGGGGGGAGAGGACAAAAAGCTACTAAAGTACATGCATTGAGTGTACGCTGTCTGTGAAGTGAGGGGGGTAAACACTATGTAGTCTGTCTGTATGTGTGTCTGTGACTGCATTTATGTATGTGACTATGGGCGGGATGTATTAAAATACATCGCCGCCCCTCGCCACCTACCGCAGCGATGCTAATTGCATATGTACTAACATATGCGATTAACATCGCAATGCGGTGACGGAGGCCCCCTGCGATACCTGTAAGGGTGTGTGTGGGGGTCTCCGTCACCTCCCTGGAGTCTCCGGCTGTCCCAGGCGCCTCCTCCTCCTCCCTGCAGCCGGGTAGCATTAATAACAACATAGCAGAAGGGAGAGGGTGCTGAAAGGCGGCGGCCGGGGCAGGAGACGGCACAGATGATGGCAGCAGCAGACGAGGTAAGCATGATGGAACTGTGTGGGAGACAGGACCGGCAGATGACAGATACCGGCGAGAGAGGGAGAGGACTCGGCAGCTGTGCCCGCTCCCCACACATCCTGCTGATGGCGATACCCGGCCCCGCACCCCCCGCTGCCTGCCCTGATACTTCCAATTACTTCCAGCTTCCCTCCATGCCGGTGTCCGCTCACAGCCCTCCTGCCCCATGGCTCAGCGGCGGTAAGAAGCCAATAGGCTTCTATAGGGTATCGCCATCTTTTGATGGCGATAATACCCTCAGTGGTGAAAACGCGCAGACGGGGGTTAGTACATATGAAAATGTGGTAAAACCTCAGAAAATGGGGGTTTTACCACATTTTCACTTTAGTACTTCCCGCCCTATACGTGTATGTATGTTTGTGTGTGTATAAGTATCTACTGTATTAATGTGTGTATTAGACTGTGTGACTATGTATGTGAATAAGTGTGTAACAATGTATGTATGTGACTGTATATATGTGTGCATGTGTGCAGTGGCGGATCCAGGGGGGGGGGGCACTCGGGCCCATACCCCCCTGTCATTTGTGGCCCCATCCGTCCCCCCCCCCCGCATGTGTCACTGAGACACGCTGCCAATCAGTCCGGCGGCAGCGTGTCTCAGCTGTCATGAGGAGAGCGCGGCTATCTGGCGGCGTGTTGCGGACTTCAAACCAGCCGCCGGTTTGTGAGCCAATCAGAGCTTGCGGACCGGCAGCCAATCAGGAGCCGCCGGTCCGCGAGCTCTGATTGGCTCACGAACTGGCGGCTAGTTTGAAGTCCTACACGCCGCCAGACATAGCCGCGCTCTCCTCCTGACACCCTCAGATCCAGCCGGGCAGAGAAGCAGCAGCAGCAGTGGTAAGCAGCTGCAGAACTGCTGTGGGGGCATTTGTATACCTGCTGTGGGGGCATTTGTATACCTGGCACTGTGAGGGCAATTGTATACCTGGCACTGTGGGGGCAATTGTTTACCTGGCACTGTGAGGGCAATTGTTTACCTGGCACTGTGGGGGCATTTGTAAAATTTTGTATACCTGACACTGTGGGGGCATTTTTGGATCTGGCACTGTAGGGGCATTTTTGGATCTGGCACTGTAGGGGCATTTTTGGATCTGGCACTGTGGGGGCATTTTTGGATCCGGCACTGTGGGGGCATTTTTGGATCCGGCACTGTGGGGGCATTTGTGGATCTGGCACTGTGGGGGCATTTGTGGATCTGGCACTGTGGGGGCATTTGTGCATCTGGCACTGTGGGGGCAATTGTGTATCTGGCACTGTGGGGGCAATTGTGGATTTGGCACTGCACTATTGGGGGCATATGTCTGTGTATCACGTCTCATTTTAATTGGCCACACTCACTATATGACTGCGGGCATTACTACAGGCAACATTACTACTGGGGGCAATACGGGCATTGCATAAGGGGCACCACTACTATGGGGTCTATATAAGGGGCACTACCAGTACAGTGGACATTGCATAATGAGCGCTACAACTGTGGGCATTGTATAAGAAGCGCCACGTCACATGCACCGAAGCCGCACGCAAATGTACTTGCCCCTTACATATTGCCCCCCCCTATCATTTTCTTCTGGATCCGCCCCTGCATGTGTGTAACTATTTGTATATACTGCATGTGTGACTGTACTGTATATCATATGTACTGTATGTGTTTTGCGTGTGACAGTATGCATGTAAGTGTATATGTGTGTGTCAATGAACGGGATCAGATGTGCTAATGGCAGTGGGGAGTTATTCGGTAATCCTATCTATTGCATGCTGGGGGATGCTCATCCATCGCAGGGCAAGGCCATACAGCATGCTGAATGGCCTGCTCAGTGACCGCAACCGCAACTTAATTGTGGTCACAGCAACTGTGGAAGACCCGTTGCAGCTAGGCTGTGTGTGCAGGTGGTCCGCTGCCATTTTTTACATAGGGGTGGCTGCGTGTGATGTCACTCAGCCGCCTCGAAAATGCAGACAGCTGTTTTCCCCACGCCGTCCCCTCAACGGTCCATCACCGCCCCCCCACACTCCCAACGAATGCCTCTGCCTGTCAATCAGGCAGAGGTGTTTTCAGCCAATGTGATCCAATCGATGGAGCGCTGAGAACAGGGATATTGCAGTTGCATCCCTGAATGCGGTTTGACCGCATTCCACTTATAAAAACAGAAATATATTTATTAGCACTGGTCAACATTTCTATTTGCATTCCCCATATGCCTTCTATAGACAGTGTTTCCTATAGGGGTACTACTGTGTGGCATAACATGAATAAGAGACACTACTGTGCGGTGTAATGTGATACTGTGTGGCATAACGTTAATAAGAGACACTACTGTGCAGTGTAATATGATACTGTGTGGCATAATTTGAATTGGAAGTACTATTGTGTGGCCACGCCCCTTCCCCACAAGGCCATGCCCTTTTTTGATACACCCTCCTTATTTCAATTATGTGGGGGGGGGCACCACCCTTACTTTGCCAGGGGCGCTCGGACCCCTAGATACACCCCTGGCTCACACACACACTACCACTGTTCTCCTGGATCGTGTGGCCGCACTCAGGGAGGAGGTAAGTGGGTACCCTCGGCGGGACCCGCTGTACATCGCGATACCGCGGGGCCGGTGGGAGGCAGGCCGCGCGCGCTGGCGTGGGCACTGTGGTAGTACAGGGACCCCACTAGACCACCAGGGCAAGGGCACAGGTCGGTTTCCTCTCAGGCGTACGTCCAAACCCAATAAGCCCAAACGGGCCTGGGCTGCCCGTCAGCCTGCTTCCAAGACTGACAAGCCTGCTGCATGACGGGGCGGGCCTCCCTCTGGGGGATCCCAGGGTGGGGGGCCGACTTCTGGGGTATACCCAGGAATGGTTAAAGACCACTTCCAATGCCTGAGTACGGGAAGTCGTCACTCGAGGTTACGCCTGACAGACATCCCTTCGGATCAGGTGAAGGCAAAAACTCTTCATTCGGTGGTACAGTCCCTCCTGGACACAGGAGTGGTAGTACAGGTGCCTCTAACTTAGAGAGGCAAGGGGTACTATTCACCGCTGTTCCTAGTCCCGAAATCGAATGGGTCCTCCTGGCCCATTCTCAACCTCAACCTCAAGTCCTTGAACAAATTTGTGAGGGTCTCCAAGTTTCGTATGGAAACTCTTCGCTCTATTGTTCTGGCATTGGAACTTGGGGATTATATAGTCTCCCTGGACATACAGGATGCTTACCTGCATATTCCCATTGCAATGTCGCATCAGCAATACCTGAGGTTTGTGGCTGGCAACCTCCATTACCAATTTCGGGCGTTACCTTTTGGTTTGACCACGGCTCCGCGAGTCTTCACCAAGGTCATGATACTCCACCGTCAAGGGGTCAGGATCCTACCGTAGTTGGACGACTTGTTGATCCTGGCAAATTCCCCAGAAGTTCTCCTATGCCATCTGGATCTGACCATCCAGTTTCTGCAAGCCCACGGGTGGCTCATCAACTGGAAGAAATCTTCCCTTGTCCCTGCTCAGAGCATGGTGCACCTGGGGGCGTTGTTGGACACTCACAACCAGCGGTTCTTCTTGTCTCAGGAGAAAGTCCTGAAGCTTCAGGACAGGATTCGATGCTTCCTATCTCGTCCACAAGTGTCGATACATTTGGCGATGCAAGTGCTAGGTCTCATGGTGTCGGCTTTCGACATGGTGGAGTACGCTCAATTCCATTCCCGCCCTCTGCAGAAGCTGATTCTTGCTAAATGGGACGGCCTGCCTCACCGGATCAGGTCTCAAATGATCTCATTGTCTCCGGAGGTCCATCTGTCACTGAGCTGGTGGCTTCAGGACCAATGATTGAGCAGGGGTCGTCCCTTCTGGATCTCCAACTGGGTCCTACTGAAGACGGATGCCAGTCCGAGAGGTTGGGGTGCGGTGTTGGAGCAACACTCCTTTCAGGGTCGGTGGTCCAAGGAGGAGTCTCTCCTCCCGATAAACATTCTGGAATTGTGGGAGGTGTTCAACTCATTGAACTTGGCCCAGCATTTAATACAGAACAGACCTGTTCAGGTACAGTCGGACAATGCCACCACGGTGGCTTACATCAATCATCAAGGCGGCACTCGAAGCCGCATGGCAATGAGGGAAGTATCACAGATTCTTCAGTGGGCGGAACGCCATCTGCCAGCCACATCGGCTGTATTCATTCTGGGGGTCCTAAACTGGGAAGCGGACTTTCTCAGTCGTCAGGATGTACATGCTGGAGAGTGGAGCCTCCATCCAGAGGTGTTTTAACTCCTCGGGGACAGGTGGGGCCTTCCAGATGTGGACCTGATGGCGTCTCGACACAATCACAAGGTTTCAGTTTTTGGAGCAAGGACAAAGAATCCTCAAGCAGCGTTCGTGGATGCACTGGCAATTCCATGGAACTTTCAGCTGCCATATGTGTTCCCTCAGGTGTCACTCCTGCCCAGAGTAATAAAGAAGTTCAAGCAAGAAGGAGGAATCCTACTTCTGATCGCTCCCGCGTGGCCAGGACGGCATTGGTTCTCAGACCTTCAGGGTCTTTTGATAGAGCGTCCCCTTCTACTTCCACAGTGCCCAGATCTTCTCGTTCACGGCCCCTGTGTATATCAGGATTTAGCCCGGTTGGCTTTGACGGCGTGGCTTTTGAAACTTCCGTCTTGAGGTCCAAAGGATTTTCATGTTGAAGGCCTGGAAACCGGCTTCTGCTCGGATTTATCATAGGGTCTGGAATTATTACTTTGCTTGGTGCACATCTAACAATCATGACGCTTAAAAGTTTAGTACGGCCAAACTTTTGGCATTTCTACAACAGGGCCTGGACTTGGGCCTTCGTCTGGCCTCCATCAAGGTTCATATTTCTGCCTTGTCGGTTTGGTTCCAGAGAAAAATTGCGACTTTACCTGATGTACATATGTTTACTCAGGGTGTGTTGCGGATTCAACCTCCCTACCTCCCGCCTGTGGCCCCTTGGGACTTGTCGGTGGTTTTGGAGGCGTTGCAAGGGTTTCCGTTTGAGCCTCTTGAATCTGCGGACCTTAAGTGGCTTTCTCTTAAGGTATTGTTTCTGCTGGCTATTGCCTCTGCTAGACGGGTGTCGGATTTGGGTGCCTTGTCTTGTAGGTCACCATATCTGATTTTTCCCCGTGATCGGGCGGTTCTTAGAACACGTCCCGGGTATTTACCTAAGGTGGTGTCTTCTTTCCACCATAATGAGATAAGATAAGAATAATTTATGGTCACTGTACATGAACATGTATAGTGAAATTACATACAGTTCTCATGTCATATACACCAGATAAAATACATCACATAAGTTTAGCAAAGTTGAGAATTCAAACCAACAATCACAGAAGGGAAGAAACTATTCCTTAACCTAGTGGTACGACATCTTAAACACCTATAACGTATAATCAGGAGATTGTGGTTCCGGCCTTTGCCTCTCCTGATTTGTCTTCCAAAGAGTAGTCTTTGGATGTGGTACGGGCTCTCCGTATCTATGTGAAGAGAACTGCCTCCATCAGGAAGTCGGATTCTCTCTTTGTTCTGTTTGGTTTTCACAAACGTGGCTGGCCTGCTCACAAGCAGACCCTGGCCAGATGGATTAGAATGGTGATTTTACATGCTTATGTACAGGCTGGCCTTCCAGCTCCTGCTACCATAAAGGCCCATTCTAATCGGTCGGTTGGACCTTCTTGGGCGGCGCGCCGTGGTGCGACCATTGAACAATTGTGCAAGGCAGCTACGTTCTCCTCAGTGAACACATTCATAAGGGTCTATGCCTTCGATACTTCTGCCTGCCAGGATGCTTCCTTTGGACGCTGGGTTCTTGTGCCCGCTACAGTGCGTCCCATCCCATAAGGAACTGCTTTAGGACATCCCCAATGTCATTCCCTGTGGAGCCCAGTGTACCCCGCAGCAGAAAACGAGATTTATGGTAAGAACTTACCGTTGTTAAATCTCTTTCTGCGAGGTACACTGGGCTCCACATGGCGCCCACCCTGACGCACTTAGCTTCTTTTTGTTGGTATGGCATTAGCCGCTGACACTTTCTCCTGTCGTGAGAGTGTGGTGTATGTGGCTACTAACAGTTGTCGTCTCTTTTGCCTGCTACTGCATTGGACTGGTTAACAAAAACTGAGTTCCTGTGCACGGAGGTGGGGTTATAGAGGAGGCGGCGCTAGGCATTCTGGGAAGAAGGTCAAAGCTTTGAGCCTGTTGATTCCTCGGATCAAGATCCTACTCTACACCCCAATGTCATTCACTGTGGAGCCCAGTGTACATCGCAGAAAGAGATTTAACAACGGTAAGTTCTTACCATAAATCTCGTTTTTGCAACTCGGATAAATAGCCCCTTTTACCCATGACAGCAATGAGTGATATATGGTCAGACAGCCTATCACACACCTTACATACCCACCAAGCCAGCGCACCACATGTGACATACGTTCTTGGGCTAAGCGCTGCCAAAGTCAAATGTAGGAGGTGGTCATATTAATGTGACTCAGCCGTGTAATTCCCTCCTTGCAAGATATGGTCAATTTTCTAAGATGCAGTATAAAAGAAGGATAGTGTGCATCTAGGTTTTTAGTATGTCAACCAAAAATATGAAAGGAGCTTGTCTGTATTTCTTAGGGGTAATGCCAGCAGGATGATATAGGTCTTAGTTGATGATAGCTGGGGGCAGCACTCACACACGCTGCTCTGCAGATGAATAGATGCTGTGTGCATCGTCACAGTAAGTGGGAGGGTCTGGGGGCAGCCCAGCATTTCCGGGATTTCCATGCTGGGTGCACCCCCATAGTGCTTAAAAAGCGGGGGCTTGCCATGAGGCTATGCTATCTTGTGGGGACTCCTGCCGCTGCTGGGCCCTCATCGCCGCGTGTGGCTCTCCTGCCCGGGTGCACAGTACATGGGGGGGGGGGGGGGGGTCTGGTTTGGCGGGTCCACGGCCTGCTCATTCGCAGTCCCCTCCGGCGGCAGGAGGCTCCCGCAGTCTATTGGGGGTGGTTGGAGGGGGGCTGACGTGGTGGGTCTACAGCCCGCTCGCTCAGCCCTCAATGGCGTGGGCGCAGCGGGAGCGCGTGGCCAGGTTGCCGCTAACATAAGGCCACCTCTCTCTTCCCCGCCGGTACAGGGTGCTGTTCCCGGCCGGCTGGAAAATACTGCTGTGCACAGCCTTGGGGCGGGCGCTGCTGCCCTTATTGTGGGTGGCAGCGCGTGTGCCTCAGCAACAAGGAGGGGTGCGGGGGGTCTTGTTGGGCATTATTTCAGTGGGGGGCAGTCACATGGGAGGCGCAGGTAGGGCTAGCAGGGAGAGAGCCTGCTGATTCCTCTGCCCGAGATGCGGGGGCTGTAGGGACTGAGCCGGCTGTTGCCTCAGCTGTGTGGGGGAATGCTAGGCACAGGCTGTCAGATAGGCAAGCTAGCAGCCGCGCTGTTGGCGGCAGGGCTCACATTGCTGTCGACTCTGGGGAGGTGGCACCAGGGGCCGAGGTTTTTACACCGGTCTCTGGTGTTGACCCCTCTGCGTTGGCGTCGGCGGCCTATGCTCTGTCTCCAATAGTGGCGGCCATGGCTCCGGATGGGCAGTATGTGTCAGTCAGCTCCGGTAGCTCGGCCCCTGGGACCGGTGCTTCGGGAGAGGTCGTGGCTCAGTTACGGTTACTTAGGGCCTGCCGAGACATCGGTGCGGCTGCGGCGGTGCTTGGTTCTGAGGTGGACTCGACTAGTGGGTTCTGCTGCTTTGTCTATCCCCTTGTTTTCTGCAAGCGGTGCTTTGGCTCCGGTGTTTCTCTCCTCTGTTGCAGGTGGTTCGAGCAATACCAGCGGGAATGCCGAGGAGGATGTGCTTCCTTCGTCAGTGTCTGAGTCGACACAGGGTGATCACCCGGGTCGGATGGCGAGTCTAGTGCAGTATTTGTTACTAGTCGGGGGTCATCAACGTCCAGTCGTTTTTCAAGTAGATCTTCGTCGACTGCGTCGTCGTCTCTGGCGCTGGCGTCCTGCAGTACTGCGACTAGGGCCAAGAAGCGTGCTGCACACTACGCGCAGCGTGAAGCCCACAGGAGAGACGGCAAGCGGCTACGTTTGTCCTCTAGCGCGCGTCGGGCTAGGAAGCAGGGATGAGTATGTAGACATGTTCACCCTCACCGATAAGGCTAAGAAGTGTTTTCTCGTGGCTAAGGCGAAGTGTGGTATTGGGTTTTAAGCCTTCTGGTCGTATGATAATTGGCTAGCAGGTTTCTGCATGTTTGTGGCTTGCTATATGGAGGATTGGCCGAAGTCACATTTGAATATCATTAGATATATTCATTTAGCGCATGAGTATGACACCCTGGGACAGCGGTGTCGTTTTCGACACCTCTGCTTGCATTGTAACGGGGGCGCATTTCGCTTCCAATTGCTTCCGCTCGGGGTAAGCGGGGTTCCAAGCCCGTTAGTAGCGCAACACCAAGCAGGCAGGAAGCATTGTCCCTAAATAGGACGCCCACTTCTGTCTGTTTGGCAGCCATGACCAAATGGTTGGAGTGGTATCCAAACCGGGTTGATGACGATTTCTTGTTTTCAGGTTTCGGTTTTGGTTTTCGCTGGCCAGTTGAAAGGGAGGTGGTTTCTAGTTGCCCCAAAAATTTGCAGTCAGCTCGACTTTTTCCTGAGGTTCTTCAGGAAAAAGTTGAGTGGGAGGTTATGCCAGGGAGGATGGCGGGCCCCTTTTCCCAAGCTCCTTTGGAGGACTTGATTGTCTCCCCCGTGGGGGGTTATTCCCAAGAAAGCTCCAGGCAGTTTTCGGCAGATTCAGCATCTGTCTTACCCGTTGGGGTCCCCTGTTAATGATGCGATACCTCCTGAGCATTTCTCGGTGGGGAACCAGTCATTTGATGAGGTGCTTTGCTTGGTACGGGCGCATGGCCTCGGGGCCCTCATGGCTAGGATAGATGTGGAGTCTGCTTTACGCTTGCTCCCTTTACACCCGTATTCATTTCGGTACCTTGGTTTCTGAGTGGGCCGGGAGTATTTTGTGGACAAATGCCTGCAAATGGGATGCTCAGTTTCCTGCGCGTTTTTTGAGCATTTCAGCACTTTCCTGCAATGGTGTGTAGAGTTTTCCTGCTGGGGTCAGGGTATAGTTCACTATCTCATTGATTTTCATTGTGTGGGCCCGCGGGCTCTATGCATTGCAGCAGACTGTTGTTTTCCTTGCGCGCTCTCTTCTGGCATTTCGGGGTACTGGTGGCGGACAAGACCGAAGTGCCGCATATGTGCCTGTCGTTTTTGGGTATCGAAATCGATACTGTTGCAGGAGCTTGTCGTTTGCCTCGGGACAAGGTGGCGAAGCTTTGCGAGGCGATTGCTCTGTGCTCCGGGAGGTTGAAGGTGTCCCTTCGGCAGGCCCATCTCTGTTGGACCTGTTGAACTTTGCCTGTCACGTTATTTCCATAGGGAGGGTATTTTGCTGCAAGCTCGAGCGGGCCACGGCCGGGGTTGCCAAGCCACATCATTTTGTCCACCTTTCTTATGAGATACGGAGAGACGTGTCTGTTTGGGTGGGTTGCATTTTTAGTGGATTTTAATGGTGTTAGGATTTGGTTGGCCCCTTTCGTCGACAACGACGAGCTGCAGCTTATCACCGACGCTGCGGGATCTTCGGGTTTCGGATGTTACCTGAACTGTTCCTGGTGTGTTGCTCCTTGGCCTACAAGTTGGCAGCGGAGGGGTCTCACGAAGGACCTCTTGCTGCTCGAGTTGTTCCCTATATTAGTGGCTTTGGAAGTGTGGGGCGAGCAACTTAGCGATCGCAGCATCATTTTCAGGTGCGACAACCTGGGCGTGGCGCATGCCATTAATATTCAGCGAGCTAAGGCATTGCCAGTGCTGCGGGTACTTGTGCGAGTGGTGCTGATTTGCATGCAGCGCAATGTGTTGTTTCAGCCCCGGCATGTTCCCGGGGTAGATAACGCAATTGCCGACGCCTTATCTAGGGGTCAATGGGATCGGTTTTCGTAGGTTGGCTCCGGAGGTTGATCCGGTTGGTTTGCCTTGCCCCTCTTCTGTTTGGCAGGTTATTGTGCCGGATTAGCAGGTTTAGCTGCAAACTCGCTTGACCCAGCCACTTTACAGATGTACCAACGGGCCTGGACGGAGTGGGAAGATTTTCCCATGACCAATGGCCTCGAGGTGAGACCGGTTGTTCGCTTTTGCTGTCATTTGTTTGGAAACTCTTTGTGGAGGGTCGGTCGAGAGCAACGGTTTCTCGTTACCTTGTGGGGATTTCCTTTTCTCAAAATTGCAAGGTATTCCGGACTACACTAAGGGTTTACTTTTAACTAAAGCCATGCAAGGTTGGGCGCGGCTGGCACCCATTCCTCTTGATAAAAGGCGTCCCCTTGATAGTTCCCTGCTATCTTCCATCTTGGGGGCAGTTGTGGATATGGCAGTGTCCAGCTTTGAGGCACTTTTATTTCGATTGGCTTTTTCCATGGCATATCATGGAGCATTTCGGGTATCGGAATTGGTGACTTCGTCCAAACGGACTAATGCGACCATGTTGTGTGCGGATATTGTCATGGGAGAGGGGTCCTTGCTATGCAGACTGCGCCGGTCCAAAATGAACCAATTGGGTCAAGGTCGTTTGGTTACGATGGTGCCCTTGAGGGATAAACGGGTATGTCTGGTGGCTTTGGCCAACATGTATGTAGAGGTACGGCCATCCTCCGGGAGGTCATGGCTTCTACATACGGATGGTTTGCTGCTGACCAAATATCAGTTTCGCTGGATGCTCTGGCGCTGTCTAGCTGGTTTCGGGTTTTCTCCTGGGGACTTCGGCACACACTCGTTTAGGATTGGGGCTGCCACCTCTGCTGCATTTGCGGGACGCTCTGTGGACGAAATTAAGGCTTTGGGCCGATGGCGGTCTGCCAGTTAAAAGCTTAACATTCGCCCGCGTCCTCGGTAGCTGTTTTTGTTCATTCTGGTTAATGTTTCGTTACTTGGTTTGTCCTGTTTTCATCTGTGGTGTTCACGTCTTGTTAGTCTCCCCCTGTCCTCCCTACTCTGGGATTAGCTACTCGCCACTGTTGGCAGTGGGGTCTGGAGTTTTTTAACAATTTTTTACCTGTACTGACGGACCGAATCTGGTCTACTCAATTTTAATTTGGCTAATTTGCTTTTCAATTATAAGTTCATCAGCAGGTTTTTAAGTTTCACCTCCAGCTGAGTTCACCTATGTTTTCCCATCCTGCTCCCCCCCCCCCCCACCCCGTTTTTTTATTTTGTCATGGCTCTTCCTCCTGTTTCTCTTTGTTGCTTCGATTGGTCTGAAGCTTGTTTTATGGAAATTTCCATCTACAATATTTTTCTTTTTGGCAGATCCTCTATTGAAGTTATTGCATGCCTTTCCGTTGCCTTGGCTTTGACCTATAATTGTACCCCAGATTTTAACTTTTGTTCTATTTCCCTCCCCTTAATGATAGGTGTGGTAACTGATGTTTTGGAGGTCTGGGTGGTCGGACACTCCTTTGTGTATTGGGCAGCTGAATTGATGCTTTCAGACAGGGCTCCGTCTTTGGTTGGGCACGCAGACGTCCGTTGGATTGGTGTGCGGGGTATGTTGTGGAAGGATTTGAAGCCCAAGCTGCTTGGTTAGGTGCAGCTTTTTGGGTTACCTAGGATTTTGGTAATTCATCTTGGTGGTAATGATTTAGGGAAGGTGTCCACTTTGCAGCTGCGCTTTGACATCATACATGACATACTGTGCATTATGGGGGCTTGGCCGTCCAGTATGGTCATTTGGTCTGAGATTGTACCTCGATTGTTTTGGCGTGGAGTGGTAGATTGCAGGGATTTAGATGAGGCTAGAAAGAAGCTGAATTCAGCTGTGTCCAAGGTGGTGATACGCCAATGGTGGATTTTTGGTTAGGCATTCTAGGATCAGGTTTAGATATTTTTACCTGTTTAGGAGGGATGGGGTGCATTTGACTGAGGACGGCTTGGCAATCTTTGTTGAGGATCTGTTTTCGGTGGTTGCTGATTTGGCATAGGGGTAAAGTGGCGGTGCGTGGTTTCTGTTGTCAGAACCTGTACAGAGGGAAAAGGTAGCAGGTGCACTATCTCACACTAGCTCAACCTGTAGTAACCAGAGGCACTTAGCATATTCCTGGCCAGGGCTATGAGCTTAACCACCGCATCAAGGTAGCCTCTCATTGGGTAAGTCCCTAACACTAACTATAGGGGTTCAGGTCCGGGGGGCAGGACACCCCAGAGCCACCCAGCCAGACAACCCCAGGGCATCGCAGGAGTGATAAAAATATAGGGTTAAAGAGGTAGGAGCAGCTGTTGCTGCATGTGTGAATAATGTGAGGAGTAAAGGAAATATTTGTGAAGGTGTTACATATATATAAAACAAACTATAAGTGCCATGGAGTGATGAAATAGTGTTAAATTGCGATGCCCCAGGGACACCCAGCCACGGCAGGCACAGGGAGCTCCGCACCCCAGAGAATTCCCCCCATTATGGACTGCAATATTAAACAAAATGTAGGAGTCTTACCTCAGTGTGCTCATTCCAAATGTAAAGGCTAGAGTGTTGGACTATTTAAAATCAGAGGGGTGGGTGGGGCAGGGTGCTAAATTAGGGTGAAGGTGTCTCCTACCTTCAAAAATGTATGAATACATCAGTTACAGAGGGAAAAGGGCCCTAATTTGCACACCTTAATTAGGTAGTGAGGTGCTACTCTGCTTGAGACTTAGTAAAGTGTACAGAGGGAAAAGGTAGCAGGTGCACTATCTCACACTAGCTCAACCTGTAGTAACCAGAGGCACTTAGCATATTCCTGGCCAGGGCTATGAGCTTACCCACCGCATCAAGGTAGCCTCTCATTGGGTAAGTCCCTAACACTAACTATAGGGGTTCAAGTCCGGGGGGCAGGACACCCCAGAGCCACCCAGCCAGACAACCCCAGGGCATCGCAGGAGTGATAAAAAATAAGAATTTACTCACCGGTAATTCTATTTCTCGTAGTCCGTAGTGGATGCTGGGAACTCCGTAAGGACCATGGGGAATAGACGGGCTCCGCAGGAGACTGGGCAGTCTTAAAAGAAAGATTAGGTACTATGGCCCTCATTCCGAGTTGATCGGTCGCAAGGCGAATTTAGCAGAGTTACACACGCTAAGCCGCCGCCTACTGGGAGTGAATCTTAGCTTCTTAAAATTGCGACCGATGTATTCGCAATATTGCGATTACTAACTACTTAGCAGTTTCAGAGTAGCTCCAGACTTACTCTGCCTGTGCGATCATTTCAGTGCTTGTCGTTCCTGGTTGACGTCACAAACACATCCAGCGTTCGCCCAGGCACTCCCACCGTTTCCCCGGCCACTCCTGCGTTTTTTCCGGAAACGGTAGCGTTTTCAGCCACACGCCCCTGAAACGCCGTGTTTCCGCCCAGTAACACCCATTTCCTGTCAATCACATTACGATCGCCGGAGCGATGAAAAAGCCGTGAGTAAAATTACTTTCTTCATAGTAAAGTTACTTGGCGCAGTCGCAGTGCGAACATTGCGCATGCGTACTAAGCGGATTTTCACTGCGATGCGATGAAAAATACCGAGCGAACAACTCGGAATGAGGGCCTATATCTGGTGTGCACTGGCTCCTCCCTCTATGCCCCTCCTCCAGACCTCAGTTAGGGAAACTGTGCCCGGAAGAGCTGACATTACCATGAAAAGGATTTGGAATCCAGGGTAAGACTCATACCAGCCACACCAATCACACTGTACAACTCGTGATAACCATACCCAGTTAACAGTATGAACAACAACTGAGCCTCAGTAACAGATGGCTCATAACAATAACCCTTTAGTTAAGCAATAACTATATACATGTATTGCAGAGAGTCCGCACTTGGGATGGGCGCCCAGCATCCACTACGGACTACGAGAAATAGAATTACCGGTGAGTAAATTCTTATTTTCTCTGACGTCCTAGTGGATGCTGGGAACTTCGTAAGGACCATGGGGATTATACCAAAGCTCCCAAACGGGCGGGAGAGTGCGGATGACTCTGCAGCACCGAATGAGCAAAGGCAAGGTCCTCCTCAGCCAGGGTATCAAACTTGTAGAACTTAGCAAATGTGTTTGAACCCGACCAAGTAGCAGCTCGGCAAAGCTGTAAAGCCGAGACCCCTCGGGCAGCCGCCCAAGAAGAGCCCACCTTCCTTGTGGAATGGGCTTTTACTGATTTAGGATGCGGCAATCCTGCCGCAGAATGAGCTTGCTGAATCGTGCTACAGATCCAGCGCGCAATAGTTTGCTTTGAAGCAGGAGCACCCAGCTTGTTGGGCGCATGCAGGAAAAACAGCGAGTCAGTTTTCCTGACTCCAGCCGTCCTGGCTATATATATTTTCAAAGCCCTGACTACATCTAGTAACTTGGAGTCCTCCAAGTCCCTAGTAGCCGCAGGCACCACAATAGGTTGGTTCAAATGAAACGCTGATACCACCTTAGGGAGAAATTGGGGACGAGTCCTCAATTCTGCCCTGTCCATATGGAAGATCAGATAAGGGCTTTTACACGACAAAGCCGCCAATTCTGACACACGCCTAGCCGAAGCTAAGGCCAATAGCATGACCACTTTCCACGTGAGATATTGTAGCTCCACGGTCTTAAGTGGCTTAAACCAGTGGGATTTCAGGAAATCCAACACAACGTTAAGATCCCAAGGTGCCACTGGAGGCACAAAAGGGGGCTGAATATGCAGCACTCCCTTAACAAACGTCTGAACTTCAGGCAGTGAAGCCAGTTCTTTTTGAAAGAAAATAGATAGGGACGAAATCTGGACCTTTATGGATCCTAATTTTAGGCCCATAGTCACTCCTGACTGTAGGAAGTGCAGGAATCGACCCAGCTGGAATTCTTCTGTAGGGGCCTTCCTGGCCTCACACCAAGCAACATATTTTCGCTATATACGGTGATAATGTTGTGCTGT
The DNA here is from genome assembly GCF_028390025.1 of Pseudophryne corroboree. Taxonomy (NCBI): domain Eukaryota; kingdom Metazoa; phylum Chordata; class Amphibia; order Anura; family Myobatrachidae; genus Pseudophryne; species Pseudophryne corroboree. The sequence goes on from NC_086449.1 coordinate 283,344,167, forward strand.
CACGTCTTTCCTAGCCTTTATCAGCGTAGGAATCACTTCATCTGGAATGCCCTTTTCCGTTAGGATCCGGCGTTCAACCGCCATGCCGTCAAACGCAGCCGCGGTAAGTCTTGGAACAGACAGGGCCCCTGCTGTAACAGGTCCTGTCTGAGAGGCAGAGGCCATGGGTCCTCTGAGATCATTTCTTGTAGTTCTGGGTACCAAGTTCTTCTTGGCTAATCCGGAACGATGAGTATAGTTCTTACTCCTCTCTTTCTTACAATCCTCAGTACCTTGGGTATGAGAGGAAGAGGAGGGAACACATAAACCGACTGGTACACCCACGGTGTCACTAGTGCGTCCACAGCTATCGCCTGAGGGTCCCTTGACCTGGCGCAATATTTTTTTAGCTTTTTATTGAGACGGGACGCCATCATGTCTACCTGTGGCCGTTCCCAACGATTTACAATTAGCGTGAAGACTTCTTGATGAAGTCCCCACTCTCCCAGGTGGAGGTCGTGCCTGCTGAGGAAGTCTGCTTCCCAGTTGTCCACTCCCGGAATGAACACTGCTGACAGTGCTAGCACGTGATTCTCCGCCCATCGGAGAATCCTTGTGGCTTCTGCCATCGCCATCCTGCTTCTTGTGCCGCCCTGTCGGTTTACATGGGCGACCGCCGTGATGTTGTCTGACTGAATCAGCACTGGTTGGTTTTGAAGCAGGGGTTCTGCTTGACTCAGGGCGTTGTAAATGGCCCTTAGTTCCAGAATATTTATGTGAAGGGAAGTCTCCTGACTTGACCACAGTCCTTGGAAGTTCCTTCCCTGAGTGACTGCCCCCCAACCTCGGAGGCTTGCATCCGTGGTCACCAGGACCCAGTCCTGTATGCCGAATCTGCGGCCCTCGAGAAGATGAGCCTTCTGCAGCCACCACAGCAGAGACACCCTGGCCCTCGGGGACAGGGTGATCAGCCGATGCATCTGAAGATGCGATCCGGACCACTTGTCTAACAGATCCCACTGAAAGATCCTTGCATGGAACCTGCCGAAGGGAATTGCTTCGTAAGAAGCTACCATCTTTCCCAGGACTCGCGTGCAGTGATGCACCGACACCTGTTTTGGTTTCAGGAGGTCCCTGACCAGAGATAACAATTCCTGGGCCTTCTCCACCGGGAGAAACGCCTTCTTCTGTTCTGTGTCCAGAATCATGCCCAAGAACAGCAGACGCGTCGCAGGAATCAGCTGCGACTTTGGGATATTCAGAATCCAGCCGTGCTGTTGCAGCACTTCGCGAGATAGTGCTACGTTGACTAACAACTGTTCCTTGGACATCGCCTTTATAAGGAGATCGTCCAAGTACGGGATAATTATAACTCCCTTCTTCCGAAGGAGTATCATCATTTCGGCCATTACCTTGGTAAATACCCTCGGTGCCGTGGACAGACCAAACGGCAACGTCTGGAATTGGTAATGACAGTCCTGTACCACAAACCTGAGGTACTCCTGGTGAGGTGGGTAAATGGGGACATGCAGATAAGCGTCCTTGATGTCCAGCGACACCATAAAATCCCCCTCTTCCAGGCTTGCAATAACCGCCCTGAGCGATTCCATTTTGAACTTGAACTTCCTTACATAAGTGTTCAAGGATTTCAAATTTAGAATGGGTCTCACCGAACCGTCTGGTTTCGGTACCACAAACATTGTGGAATAGTAACCCCGTCCCTTTTGAAGGAGGGGAACCTTGATTATCACCTGCTGAAGGTACAGCTTGTGAATAGCTGCCAGCACTACCTCCCTTTCCCTGGGAGCCGCTGGCAAGGCTGATTTGAGGTAACGGCGAGGGGGAGTCGCCTCGAACTCCAGCATGTATCCCTGAGATACCACTTGTAGAACCCAGAGATCCACCTGTGAGTGAACCCACTGGTCGCTGAAGTTCCGGAGACGCGCCCCCACCGCACCTGGCTCCACCTGTGGAGCCCCAGCATCATGCGGTGGACTTAGTGGAAGCAGGGGAGGATTTTTGTTCCTGGGAACTGGCTGTCTGGTGCAGCTTTTTCCCTCTACCCCTGCCTCTGGGCAGAAAGGATGCGCCTCTGACCCGCTTGCCTTTCTGTGGCCGAAAGGACTGTACTTGATAATACGGTGCTGTCAGGAATCGACTTACCGCTGTTATGTCTGTCCGCCGGAGCGGACTCCGTCCGGGGTCACTGCATGTTGCTGTCACCTGTCACCCTGCTCGTGGATACCATCTCAGGCCTGGGAGCGCCCCTGGAGTCAACGGGCGTGTGGGCGCGCCGCGTCCCAGCCGGGCCGCGTCATGGGCGCCGCCATGACAGTTTTCCCCAGTGTAACTGCGGCAGCCAATCCGGAGCTTGGCCGCACCTCCTCGTCTCACTCCAGCCAATACCTGCCGGTCAGGGGGTATATCAGGAGCTGCAGGGTGAGTCAGAGGTTGTCCTGAACTTTGTGTCACTCCTACGACCCGTGTGTCTGGACCTGTTCTCCTGTTCCTCCGTGTTCCAGGATATTCTCCTGATCCTCCGTGCTCCTGGATATTCTTCTGTACCTGTTACTTCCGTGGAACTACAAGTACCAGCACCAGCAATACCTTTCTGGCTTCACACCTTCAACACCTGCAGTGTGCTCCAGCCTACAGCAGTAGAGACTCCCTCTCCAGGTGCATTCCGTCATCTCACCTGTGATTCAGCCTGCATGCTGATTGTGCACTTCCAACAGCACAGTGAACATTACCATCCAGTCTCCTGCATTGCTACCAGGTTTGCTACCATTATTCCACCTCTGCTGGCTCCACGTTTTAATTACTCTGGTTCCATTTCTGCATTACAAACTCTGCCATAGACTTTCAAGTTTCAAACCATATTATATCATTGCCATTACCATTGCCGTTACCATTATCATTTCCATTGCATTCGTTTGTTTTACTTTCTGCTGCATTATTATCTGGACTTTCTGTTAATAATAAATCTTCATTGTGCACATGCGCAGAAACCCAATACTGCCTCCTCATTTCATTCCACCTACCTCCACTGACCCACTAGCGCCCCCTCCGGGGACACAAACTAAACCGACTCTGACAGTAAGTTCAGGACCGATGGACTCGGACGGTGGTCAGAGTGTGGGGTCAGGGGCCTTACAAAACCTGGTCTCCCGTTTGGATGGACAAGAGGCTGTGCAGCAGCAGATATTCCAGTTTCTGCAAGGGATGTCCTCCCGGATTGATACGTTACAACAATCTCTGCTAAGTGCGCCTGCACCTCCAGTTCCTGTTACCTCTGCACATGCAAGTGTAGGGGGTTCTTCTTCTCCGGCTGCATCTGCTCCTGTATCTCGTTTGCACCTGCCTGTGCCTAGCAGGTATGATGGCAGTCCGAAGTTATGCCGTGGGTTCCTCAACCAGTGTGAAGTCCAGTTTGAACTTTTACCTCATAATTTTCCCACGCCAAGATCCAAGGTTGCTTATATCATTTCACTGCTCTCTGGATCAGCCCTGAGCTGGGTGTCTCCTCTATGGGAACGTGCCGACCCGTTGATGAACAACTATGCTGAGTTTGTTTCCATCTTCAGACGCATCTTCGATGAACCGGGTCGTGCAACATCAGCCTCCGCAGATCTTCTCCAGCTCCGTCAAGGGACTCGCAGTATGGGCCAATACGTCATCCAGTTCCAGACGCTAGCCGCAGAGATCCAGTGGAATAACCAAGCCTTGGTAGCAGCCTTCTGGCATGGACTCTCGGAGAGGATAAAAGATGAACTGGCAACCCGTGATATCCCTGTGCAATTACCAGAATTAATCTCCCTATGTATCAAGTTGGACTCTCGCATCCGCGAACGCAATAGTGAGCGTGCTCGTGCTGAGTGTCGCAAACCAAGAATGGTACCTCCTGTACAGTTTCAGCCTCCACCTTCTGACGAGCCTATGCAAATTAATAGGTCCCGCTTAACCTCTGAGGAGTGGTCAAGGAGACTTCGTGAGAGACTGTGTCTTTATTGTGCGGCAGTAGGTCACCAAATAAATTCTTGTCCAGTGCGTTCGGGAAACGCCAGATCCTGACTTGTAGGGGAGGAGTCAAGTTGGGATCTTTCAAGCAAGCTCCTTCAACCCAAGATTTAATTCTTCCTGTGACCTTAGAGACGGCGGCTGGACTCCAATCTGCAACTGCGTTGGTAGACTGTGGTGCAGCGGGGAATTTCATCACTCAAGCTGCGGTAGACAAGTTTCATCTGCCGGTCTATGAACTTCCATATCCAGTCTACATCACGGCAGTTGATGGTAGTCGTATTTCTAAGGGGTATATCACTCAACAAACCCGGCCAGTGATACTGGGGGTTGGGTTCCTGCATTCTGAGTTAATAAAATTTCTAGTTATTCCTCAGGCAACTCAGGAGATAGTGTTAGGTATGCCCTGGCTCCAGCTACATAACCCACAGATTGATTGGGCTACCTTACAACTAACTGCTTGGGGTTCACATTGCCGTCAGTCCTGTTTAGCCCAAGTTGTTCCTGTCAAGACTTCTGAAATCAAGACCCAGTCTACTCTTCCTATGGCCTATCAAGATTTCGCTGACGTCTTCAGCGAGAAGGCCGCTGATGTCCTGCCGCCCCATAGAGAGTGGGATTGCCCCATCGACCTCATTCCTGGCAAAAAACCACCTAGGGGGCGCACCTACCCGTTATCTGTTCCTGAAACCGAAGCGATGAGCGAATACATCAAAGAAAACCTACAGAAAGGATTCATCCGTCCCTCATCATCACCTGCTGGGGCAGGTTTCTTTTTTGTTAAAAAGAAAGATGGAGGACTACGTCCATGTATTGACTACCGGGGACTTAATGATATTACCGTTAAGAACAGCTACCCGTTACCTCTTATTACCGAGTTATTTGATAGAGTCAAAGGAGCCCGCATCTTCACCAAGTTAGATCTCCGCGGTGCCTATAATCTCATCAGAATCCGCAGCGGTGACGAATGGAAGACAGCTTTCAATACTCGGGATGGCCATTACGAGTACCTGGTAATGCCATTCGGGTTGAGCAATGCTCCAGCAGTGTTTCAACACTTTGTTAATGAAATTTTCCGTGACGTTCTGTACAAGTATCTCGTTGTTTACCTGGACGATATCCTCATCTTCTCTCAAGACCTCCCTTCTCATCGTCTCCAAGTCCGTGAAGTCCTCCGACGTCTTCGTGAGAATTGTCTTTACGGCAAATTATCTAAGTGTACCTTTGAGGTTACCTCCATACCCTTCCTGGGGTATATAATTTCTGGATCGGATCTCCAGATGGACCCGGCAAAATTGGAAGCTATTGCCAATTGGTCCATTCCGAACACTCTCAAGTCCATTCAACGATTCCTGGGCTTTGCCAATTATTATAGGAAATTCATCCGAGGCTTTTCAACTCTCATTGCTCCTATTACTAGCTTAACTCGGAAAGGGGCAGATCATTCCAACTGGTCAGAAGATGCCCTGGCTGCGTTTCAATAAATCAAGATGGCTTTTGTTACCGCTCCAGTTTTGTTACAGCCCGATATTAATAAGCCATTCGAGTTGGAGGTGGATGCTTCCACAGTAGGAGTGGGAGCTGTTCTCTCTCAGATGGGAGCTGACGGGAAGATTCATCCCTGTGGATTCTTTTCCCGTAAATTTCTTCCTGCAGAAGTTAATTATTCCATCGGAGATCAAGAGCTTCTGGCGATTAAACTGGCCCTTGAGGAATGGAGGTATCTCCTGGAAGGGGCGAAGTTTCCATTTAATATCTATATGGATCATAAAAACCTGCTCTACTTGAAGGCAGCTCAGTGCCTTAATCCTCGCCAGTCCCGATGGGCTATGTTCTTCTCCCGTTTTAATTTCAAGCTCCATTTCCGCCCAGGTTCTCAGAATACCAAAGCAGATGCCTTGTCTCGATCCATGGAATCTGAGGACGAGATATCCGATCCAGTACCACGCTCCATCCTGGATCCTGTTGCCTTTGCTTCTTCACAAGTTTCTCCAGCTCCGCCTCCTGGTAAGACTTTTGTTGCTCCTGAACTCCGTTCTAAGTTGTTGTCTTGGGCTCATCAGTCTAAATTTACTGGGCATCCTGGTGTCTTAAAGACTTTTAAATTTCTCTCTGAAACATACTGGTGGCCGAAGATGAAAGTCGACATCAAAGACTTTGTGGCGTCTTGCCCTAAATGTGTGCAGCACCAAACTCCTCGTCAGTCTCCAGCAGGTCAGTTACAGCCATTATCCATTCCCAGCCGTCCTTGGTCACATCTGTCTATGGATTTCATCTCTGACCTTCCCTCCTCCCAAGGATTCAATACCATCTGGGTAGTGGTCGACAGATTTACCAAAATGGCTCATTTTGTTCCACTCCAAGGACTTCCTTCCGCTCCAAAACTGGCTCAAATCTTCCTACGGGAGATTTTCCGTTTACATGGACTACCCACTGAAATAATATCTGACCGTGGAGTTCAGTTTGTGGCAAGGTTTTGGAGAGCTCTCTGTTCTGCCATGCAGGTCCATCTCAAGTTCTCGTCAGCGTATCATCCTCAGACGAATGGGCAGACAGAGAGGGTAAACCAGGAGTTGGTAACCTTCCTGAGACTGTACATATCATCTTCCCAAGATGACTGGGTAGATTTGCTCCCGTGGGCTGAATTCGCTCACAATTTCCGCTACCACACAGCTACTGAAACTACTCCGTTCTTCGCTGTTTATGGGCAGCATCCACGAGTTCCTGATTTTCAAGACCTTCCTAGCATCGATGTTCCTGCTGCCACTACTGTCCTCAGTCAGTTCTCAACAATCTGGAGGAAGATTCATACTTCACTCAAAAAGGCTTCTGCTCGGTACAAATTCTTTGCCGACCGCAAGAGACGTGCAGTTCCCAGCTTGAAACCTGGGGATAAAGTCTGGCTGTCAACCCGGAATCTTCGTCTTAAAGTGCCTTCGATGAAGTTTGCACCACGCTTCATTGGTCCTTTCTCCATCGAAAGAGTTCTAAATCCTGTGGCTTACAAGCTCAAGTTACCCTCTTCATTGCGTATTCCTAATGCTTTCCATGTCTCTCTCCTCAGACCATTAGTCCTAAATCGCTTCCAAAGAGCTCTTCCAGTTGGCCCCAGCATTCCAACTCAGCGGGGCATAGAGTTCGAGATAGAGAAGATCCTGGACTCCCGTCACCGGTATGGTCGTCTGCAATATCTCATCGACTGGGCCGGCTATGGTCCTGAGGAGAGGAGTTGGGTGAACTCTGCTGATGTCCACGCTCCCAGGTTGGTCCGTGTTTTCCACAGGTCTCATCCTTCCAAGCCACGTGGGTGTTCGGTGCCCACCCATAAGGGAGGGGGTACTGTCAGGAATCGACTTACCGCTGTTATGTCTGTCCACCGGAGCGGACTCCGTCCGGGGTCACTGCATGTTGCTGTCACCTGTCACCCTGCTCGTGGATACCATCTCAGGCCTGGGAGCGCCCCTGGAGTCAATGGGCGTGTGGGCGCGCCGCGTCCCAGCCGGGCCGCGTCATGGGCGCCGCCATGACAGTTTTCTCCAGTGTAACTGCGGCAGCCAATCCGGAGCTTGGCCGCACCTCCTCGTCTCACTCCAGCCAATACCTGCCGGTCAGGGGGTATATCAGGAGCTGCAGGGTGAGTCAGAGGTTGTCCTGAACTTTGTGTCACTCCTGCGACCCGTGTGTCTGGACCTGTTCTCCTGTTCCTCCGTGTTCCAGGATATTCTCCTGATCCTCCGTGCTCCTGGATATTCTTCTGTACCTGTTACTTCCGTGGAACTACAAGTACCAGCACCAGCAATACCTTTCTGGCTTCACACCTTCAACACCTGCAGTGTGCTCCAGCCTACAGCAGTAGAGACTCCCTCTCCAGGTGCATTCCGTCATCTCACCTGTGATTCAGCCTGCATGCTGATTGTGCACTTCCAACAGCACAGTGAACATTACCATCCAGTCTCCTGCATTGCTACCAGGTTTGCTACCATTATTCCACCTCTGCTGGCTCCACGTTTTAATTACTCTGGTTCCATTTCTGCATTACAAACTCTGCCATAGACTTTCAAGTTTCAAACCATATTATATCATTGCCATTACCATTGCCGTTACCATTATCATTTCCATTGCATTCGTTTGTTTTACTTTCTGCTGCATTATTATCTGGACTTTCTGTTAATAATAAATCTTCATTGTGCACATGCGCAGAAACCCAATACTGCCTCCTCATTTCATTCCACCTACCTCCACTGACCCACTAGCGCCCCCTCCGGGGACACAAACTAAACCGACTCTGACAGGTGCTTTCTTAGGCTGTGAGGAAACCTGAGGTAAAAAAGTCGACTTCCCAGCTGTTGCTGTGGATACGAGGTCCGAGAGACCGTCCCCAAACAATTCCTCACCCTTATAAGGCAAAACCTCCATGTGCCTTTTAGAATCAGCATCACCTGTCCACTGCCGAGTCCATAATACTCTCCTGGCAGAAATGGACATTGCATTAATTCTAGATGCCAGCCGGCAAATGTCCCTCTCTGCATCCCTCATATACAAGACAACGTCCTTTATATGCTCTATGGTTAGCAAAATAGCATCCTTGTCGAGGGTATCAATGTTGTCTGACAGGGTATCAGACCATGCTGCTGCAGCACTACACATCCATGCTGAACAATAGCAGGTCTCAGTATAGTACCTGAGTGTGTATATACAGACTTCAGGATAGCCTCCTGCTTTCTATCTGCAGGCTCCTTTAGGGCGGCCGTATCCTGAGACGGCAGTGCCACCCTTTTAGATAATCGTGTGAGCACCTTGTCCACCCTAGGGGATGTCTCCCAGCGTAACCTATCCGTTGGCGGGAAAGGGTACGCCATCAGTAACCTCTTAGAAATCACTAGTTTCTTATCAGGGGAACACCACGCTTCTTCACACAATTCATTTAATTCATCAGATGGGGGAAAAGTCACTGGCTGCTTTTTCTCCCCAAACATAATACCCTTTTTAGTGGTAACCGGGTTAATGTCAGAAATGTGCAACACATTTTTCATTGCCGTAATCATGCATCGGATGGCCCTTGTGGACTGTACATTTGTCTCATCCTCGTCTACACTGGAGTCAGACTCCGTGTCGACATCTGTGTCTGCCATCTGAGCTAGCGGGTGTTTTTGAGCCCCTGATGGCCTCTGAGACGCCTGGGCAGGCGCGGGCTGAGATGCCGGCTGTCCCAAGGCTGTTACGTCATCAAACCTTTTATGTTAAGAGTTGACACTGTCGGTTAATACCTTCCACATATCCATCCACTCCGGTGTCGGCCCCGTAGGGGGCGACATCACACTTATCGGCTCCTGCTCCGCCTCCACGTAGCCCTCCACATCAAACATGTCGACACAGCCGTACCGACACACCGCACACACACAGGGAATGCTCTGACTGAGGACAGGACCCCACAAAGTCCTTTGGGGAGACAGAGAGAGAGTATGCCAGCACACACCACAGCGCTATATAACACAGGGATTATCACTATACTGAGTGATTTTTCCCAATAGCTGCTTATTAAGACCAATTTGCGCCTAAATTTATGTGCCCCCCCTCTCTTTTTTACCCTTGTTGTACTGGATACTGCAGGGGAGAGCCTGGGGAGCGTCCTTCCAGCGGAGCTGTGAAGAGAAAATGGCGCTGGCTGTGCTGAGGAAGATAGCCCCGCCCCTTCAGCGGCGGGCTTCTCCCGCTTTTTATAATGTTAATGGCGGGGGGTTTTGCACATTTACAGTGTTATACACTGTATTATGTGCTATTTGTGCCAAAAGGTAAACTAATTGCTGCCCAGGGCGCCCCCCCCCAGCGCCCTGCACCCAACAGTGACCGGAGTGTGTGGTGTGCTATGGGAGCAATGGCGCACAGCTGCAGTGCTGTGCGCTACCTTAATGAAGACAGGAGTCTTCAGCCGCCGTTTTTCATCTTTGTCTTCTGGCTCTGCAAGGGGGACGGCGGCGCGGCTCCGGGAACGGACGATCGAGGTCGGGCCCTGTGTTCAATCCCTCTGGAGCTAATGGTGTCCAGTAGCCTTAGAAGCACAAGCTAGCTGCAAGCAGGTAGGTTTGCTTCTCTCCCCTCAGTCCCTCGTAGCAGTGAGTCTGTTGCCAGCAGATCTCACTGAAAATAAAAAACCTAACAAATACTTTCTTTTCTAGTGAGCTCAGGAGAGCCCAATAAGTGCATCCAGCTCTGGCCGGGCACAGATTCTAACTGAGGTCTGGAGGAGGGGCATAGAGGGAGGAGCCAGTGCACACCAGATATAGTACCTAATCTTTCTTTTAAGAGTGCCCAGTCTCCTGCGGAGCCCGTCTATTCCCCATGGTCCTTACAGAGTTCCCAGCATCCACTAGGACGTCAGAGAAATATAGGGTTAAAGAGGTAGGAGCAGCTGTTGCTGCATGTGTGAATAATGTGAGGAGTAAAGGAAAATTATGTGAAGGTGTTACATATATATAAAACAAACTATAAGTGCCATGGAGTGATGAAATAGTGTTAAATTGCGATGCCCCAGGGACACCCAGCCACGGCAGGCACAGGGAGCCCCGCACCCCAGAGAATTCCCCCCATTATGGACTGCAATATTAAACAAAATGTAGGAGTCTTACCTCAGTGTGCTCATTCCAATGTAAAGGCTAGAGTGTTGGATTATTTAAAATCAGAGGGGTGGGTGGGGCAGGGTGCTAAATTAGGGTGAAGGTGACTCCTACCTTCAAAAATGTATGAATACATCAGTTACAGAGGGAAAAGGGCCCTAATTTGCACACCTTAATTAGGTAGTGAGGTGCTACTCTGCTTGAGACTTAGTAAAGTGTACAGAGGGAAAAGGTAGCAGGTGCACTATCTCACACTAGCTCAACCTGTAGTAACCAGAGGCACTTAGCATATTCCTGGCCAGGGCTATGAGCTTACCCACCGCATCAAGGTAGCCTCTCATTGGGTAAGTCCCTAACACTAACTATAGGGGTTCAGGTCCGGGGGGCAGGACACCCCAGAGCCACCCAGCCAGACAACCCCAGGGCATCTCAGGAGTGATAAAAATATAGGGTTAAAGAGGTAGGAGCAGCTGTTGCTGCATGTGTGAATAATGTGAGGGGTAAAGGAAAATTATGTGAAGGTGTTACATATATATAAAACAAACTATAAGTGCCATGGAGTGATGAAATAGTGTTAAATTGCGATGCCCCAGGGACACCCAGCCACGGCAGGCACAGGGAGCCCCGCACCCCAGAGAATTCCCCCCATTATGGACTGCAATATTAAACAAAATGTAGGAGTCTTACCTCAGTGTGCTCATTCCAAATGTAAAGGCTAGAGTGTTGGACTATTTAAAATCAGAGGGGTGGGTGGGGCAGGTTTTTTCTCCCTGTTGTCAGAACCTCCCTTGTTGGCAGGAAATAATGGATTATTACCTGTTGTTGGTTGAGTTTGCTAATTATTTTGGGTGCGCTCACCTTCGATGACTGTTATAATATCTGCTGGATCACCTTAACGGGGGCAGCCTCACCACCCGGACTGGTGGGTAGTCAAGTGGAGGTTGAGTGGATACCTTTGTTTAGTGTTTTAGTGTTGTGACTTGGCTGGGTTTGTATAGAGCTTTTGGTGTGGACTGTTACTGCCGTTCTTTCTGGCTACCATACTAGTAATTTCTTTACTACTTTATTAGATTTATTAGTTTACTACTTATAAATAAATAGCCGTCAAGATTTTCTGCCAAATTCAAGTTTCCGAGTCTCTATTTTAGATGTTAAGTATAATTGTTTGTCATTGAATGGGTTTAACTGGACGGCCATCAGCCGTTAAGGGGTTTATAGTTCTGTGCCAGCAGTTTAGTTGTGCTGAATGTGTAGTTCCTTGCTTTACCATTGTGTTTTTGAATGCAGTATGCTATAATGTAACGTGTAACCAATGTTTGAGTTTACCGTGTGTGTGTGTGTGTGTGTGTGTGTGTGTGTGTAGGAAGTAACATGACAGTCATGCTGTTGCAGCTCCCAGCCTCTGTATATTTTTATGTGTCAGTTATTCATTGCTCAGTACACTGTAAGACAGTGCATAAATTGTCCAGTCCAGTGTGGGAATTCAATCATACAGGAGACAATGCCCAAGAACTAGTCTATATTATCGGACAGTACTGACAAGTAGAGATGAGCGGGTTCGGTTCCTCGGAAACCGAACCCGCCCGAACTTCAGGTTTTTTTACACGGGGCCGAGCGACTCGGATCTTCCCGCCTTGCTCGGTTAACCCGAGCGCGCCCGAACGTCATCATCCCGCTGTCGGATTCTCGCGAGGCTCGGATTCTATCGCGAGACTCGGATTCTATATAAGGAGCCGCGCGTCGCCGCCATTTTCACACGTGCATTGAGAGTCATAGGGAGAGGACGTGGCTGGCGTCCTCTCCGTTTATAGAGAAGAGAGTGAGACAGTAGAGAGAGACACAGTAGTAATTTTGGGGAGCATTAGGAGGAGTACTAGTTACTTGCTGAAGTGATAGATAGTGTGACTGTATATTATCTGACTTGTGGGGGAGACACTGACAGTGGGGAGCAGTTAGAGTCTGAGAGCAGGACTCAGGAGTACATATAACGTACAGTGCACACTTTTGCTGCCAGAGTGCCACACTGCCATTGTGACCACACTGACCACCAGTATAATATATATTGTGATTGTCTGCTTAGGAGTACTACTTGCAAGTTGCTGATAGTGTGACCAGTGACCTGACCACCAGTTTAATAATCACCACCAGTTTAATATATATATATATATATATATATATATATATAATTGTATATAATATATATATAATATTGTATACCACCTACCCGTTTTTTTTTTCTTTCTTCTTCTTTATACATACTACTATAGTAGCTTACTGTAGCAGTCTGCGGTGCTGCTGAGCTGACAGTGTCCAGCAGGTCCGTCATCAGTCATTACATAATAAATATATATACCTGTCCGGCTGCAGTACTAGTGATATTATATATATATATATATATATATATTAATTTCATCTCATTATCATCCAGTCTATATTAGCAGCAGACACAGTACGGTAGTCCACGGCTGTAGCTACCTCTGTGTCGGCAGTCGCTGGTCCATCCATAATTGTATACCACCTACCCGTGTTTTTTTTCTTTTCTTTCTTCTTGATACATACTACTATAGTAGCTTACTGTAGCAGTCTGCGGTGCTGCTGAGCTGACAGTGTCCAGCAGGTCTGTCATCAGTCATTACATAATAAATATATATACCTGTCCGGCTGCAGTACTAGTGATATTATATATATATATATATATTAATTTCATCTCATTATCATCCAGTCTATATTAGCAGCAGACACAGTACGGTAGTCCACGGCTGTAGCTACCTCTGTGTCGGCAGTCGCTGGTCCATCCATAATTGTATACCACCTACCCGTGTTTTTTTTTTTTCTTTCTTCTTGATACATACTACTATAGTAGCTTACTGTAGCAGTCTGCGGTGCTGCTGAGCTGACAGTGTCCAGCAGGTCCGTCATCAGTCATTACATAATAAATATATATACCTGTCCGGCTGCAGTACTAGTGATATTATATATATATATATTAATTTCATCTCATTATCATCCAGTCTATATTAGCAGCAGACACAGTACGGTAGTCCACGGCTGTAGCTACCTCTGTGTCGGCAGTCGCTGGTCCATCCATAATTGTATACCACCTACCCGTGTTTTTTTTTTTTTCTTTCTTCTTGATACATACTACTATAGTAGCTTACTGTAGCAGTCTGCGGTGCTGCTGAGCTGACAGTGTCCAGCAGGTCCGTCATCAGTCATTACATAATAAATATATATACCTGTCCGGCTGCAGTACTAGTGATATTATATATATATATATATATATATTAATTTCATCTCATTATCATCCAGTCTATATTAGCAGCAGACACAGTACGGTAGTCCACGGCTGTAGCTACCTCTGTGTCGGCAGTCGCTGGTCCATCCATAATTGTATACCACCTACCCGTGTTTTTTTTTTTTTTTCTTCTTGATACATACTACTATAGTAGCTTACTGTAGCAGTCTGCGGTGCTGCTGAGCTGACAGTGTCCAGCAGGTCCGTCATCAGTCATTACATAATAAATATATATACCTGTCCGGCTGCAGTACTAGTGATATTATATATATATATATATATATATATATATATTAATTTCATCTCATTATCATCCAGTCTATATTAGCAGCAGACACAGTACGGTAGTCCACGGCTGTAGCTACCTCTGTGTCGGCAGTCGCTGGTCTATCCATAATTGTATACCACCTACCCGTGTTTTTTTTTTTTTCTTTCTTCTTGATACATACTACTATAGTAGCTTACTGTAGCAGTCCGCGGTGCTGCTGAGCTGACAGTGTCCAGCAGGTCCGTCATCAGTCATTACATAATAAATATATATACCTGTCCGGCTGCAGTACTAGTGATATTATATATATATATATATATATATTAATTTCATCTCATTATCATCCAGTCTATATTAGCAGCAGACACAGTACGGTAGTCCACGGCTGTAGCTACCTCTGTGTCGGCAGTCGCTGGTCCATCCATAAGTATACTAGTATCCATCCATCTCCATTGTTTACCTGAGGTGCCTTTTAGTTGTGCCTATTAAAATATGGAGAACAAAAATGTTGAGGTTCCAAAATTAGGGAAAGATCAAGATCCACTTCCACCTCGTGCTGAAGCTGCTGCCACTAGTCATGGCCGAGACGATGAAATGCCAGCAACGTCGTCTGCCAAGGCCGATGCCCAATGTCATAGTACAGAGCATGTAAAATCCAAAACACCAAATATCAGTAAAAAAAGGACTCCAAAATCTAAAATAAAATTGTCGGAGGAGAAGCGTAAACTTGCCAATATGCCATTTACCACACGGAGTGGCAAGGAACGGCTGAGGCCCTGGCCTATGTTCATGGCTAGTGGTTCAGCTTCACATGAGGATGGAAGCACTCAGCCTCTCGCTAGAAAAATGAAAAGACTCAAGCTGGCAAAAGCACCGCAAAGAACTGTGCGTTCTTCGAAATCCCAAATCCACAAGGAGAGTCCAATTGTGTCGTTTGCGATGCCTGACCTTCCCAACACTGGACGTGAAGAGCATGCGCCTTCCACCATTTGCACGCCCCCTGCAAGTGCTGGAAGGCGCACCCGCAGTCCAGTTCCTGATAGTCAGATTGAAGATGTCAGTGTTGAAGTACACCAGGATGAGGAGGATATGGGTGTTGCTGGCGCTGGGGAGGAAATTGACCAGGAGGATTCTGATGGTGAGGTGGTTTGTTTAAGTCAGGCACCCGGGGAGACACCTGTTGTCCGTGGGAGGAATAGGGCCGTTGACATGCCTGGTGAAAATACCAAAAAAATCAGCTCTTCGGTTTGGAAGTATTTCAACAGAAATGCGGACAACATTTGTCAAGCCGTGTGTTGCCTTTGTCAAGCTGTAATAAGTAGGGGTAAGGACGTTAACCACCTCGGAACATCCTCCCTTATACGTCACCTGCAGCGCATTCATAATAAGTCAGTGACAAGTTCAAAAACTTTGGGCGACAGCGGAAGCAGTCCACTGACCAGTAAATCCCTTCCTCTTGTAACCAAGCTCACGCAAACCACCCCACCAACTCCCTCAGTGTCAATTTCCTCCTTCCCCAGGAATGCCAATAGTCCTGCAGGCCATGTCACTGGCAATTCTGACGAGTCCTCTCCTGCCTGGGATTCCTCCGATGCATCCTTGCGTGTAACGCCTACTGCTGCTGGCGCTGCTGTTGTTGCTGCTGGGAGTCGATGGTCATCCCAGAGGGGAAGTCGTAAGCCCACTTTTACTACTTCCACCAAGCAATTGACTGTCCAACAGTCCTTTGCGAGGAAGATGAAATATCACAGCAGTCATCCTGTTGCAAAGCGGATAACTGAGGCCTTGACAACTATGTTGGTGTTAGACGTGCGTCCGGTATCCGCCGTTAGTTCACAGGGAACTAGACAATTTGTTGAGGTAGTGTGCCCCCGTTACCAAATACCATCTAGGTTCCACTTCTCTAGGCAGGCGATACCGAGAATGTACACGGACGTCAGAAAAAGACCCACCAGTGTCCTAAAAAATGCAGTTGTACCCAATGTCCACTTAACCACGGACATGTGGACAAGTGGAGCAGGGCAGGGTCAGGACTATATGACTGTGACAGCCCACTGGGTAGATGTATGGACGCCCGCCGCAAGAACAGCAGCGGCGGCACCAGTAGCAGCATCTCGCAAACGCCAACTCTTTCCTAGGCAGGCTACGCTTTGTATCACCGGTTTCCAGAATATGCACACAGCTGAAAACCTCTTACGGCAACTGAGGAAGATCATCGTGGAATGGCTTACCCCAATTGGACTCTCCTGTGGATTTGTGGCATCGGACAACGCCAGCAATATTGTGTGTGCATTAAATATGGGCAAATTCCAGCACGTCCCATGTTTTGCACATACCTTGAATTTGGTGGTGCAGAATTTTTTTAAAAACGACAGGGGCGTGCAAGAGATGCTGTCGGTGGCCAGAAGAATTGCGGGACACTTTCGGAGGACAGGCACCACGTACAGAAGACTGGAGCACCACCAAAAACGCCTGAACCTGCCCTGCCATCATCTGAAGCAAGAAGTGGTAACGAGGTGGAATTCAACCCTATATATGCTTCAGAGGTTGGAGGAGCAGCAAAAGGCCATTCAAGCCTATACAATTGAGCACGATATAGGAGGTGGAATGTACCTGTCTCAAGCGCAGTGGAGAATGATTTCAACGTTGTGCAAGGTTCTGCAACCTTTTGAACTTGCCACACGTGAAGTTAGTTCAGACACTGCCAGCCTGAGTCAGGTCATTCCCCTCATCAGGCTTTTGCAGAAGAAGCTGGAGGCATTGAAGGAGGAGCTAAAAGGGAGCGATTCCGCTAGGCATGTGGGACTTGTGGATGGAGCCCTTAATTCGCTTAACAAGGATTCACGGGTGGTCAATCTGTTGAAATCAGAGCACTACATTTTGGCCACCGTGCTCGATCCTAGATTTAAAACCTACCTTGGATCTCTCTCCGGCAGACACAAGTCTGCTGGGGTTCAAAGACCTGCTGGTGACAAAATTGTCAAGTCAAGCGGAACGCGACCTGTCAACATCTCCTCCTTCACATTCTCCCGCAACTGGGGGTGCGAGGAAAAGGCTCAGAATTCCGAGCCCACCCGCTGGCGGTGATGCAGGGCAGTCTGGAGCGACTGCTGATGCTGACATCTGGTCCGGACTGAAGGACCTGACAACGATTACGGACATGTCGTCTACTGTCACTGCATATGATTCTCTCCCCATTGAAAGAATGGTGGAGGATTATATGAGTGACCGCATCCAAGTAGGCACGTCAGACAGTCCGTACTTATACTGGCAGGAAAAAGAGGCAATTTGGAGGCCCTTGCACAAACTGGCTTTATTCTACCTAAGTTGCCCTCCCACAAGTGTGTACTCCGAAAGAGTGTTTAGTGCCGCCGCTCACCTTGTCAGCAATCGGCGTACGAGGTTACTTCCAGAAAATGTGGAGAAGATGATGTTCATTAAAATGAATTATAATCAATTCCTCCGTGGAGACATTGACCAGCAGCAATTGCCTCCACAAAGTAGTACACAGGGAGCTGAGATGGTGGATTCCAGTGGGGACGAATTGATAATCTGTGAGGAGCGGGATGTACACGGTGATATATCGGAGGATGATGATGAGGTGGACATCTTGCCTCTGTAGAGCCAGTTTGTGCAAGGAGAGATTAATTGCTTCTTTTTCGGTGGGGGTCCAAACCAACCCGTCATTTCAGTCACAGTCGTGTGGCAGACCCTGTCACTGAAATGATGGGTTGGTTAAAGTGTGCATGTCCTGTTTATACAACATAAGGGTGGGTGGGAGGGCCCAAGGACAATTCCATCTTGCACCTCTTTTTTCTTTCATTTTTATTTGCGTCATGTGCTGTTTGGGGAGTGTTTTTTGGAAGGGCCATCCTGCGTGCCACTGCAGTGCCACTCCTAGATGGGCCAGGTGTTTGTGTCGGCCACTAGGGTCGCTTATCTTACTCACACAGCTACCTCATTGCGCCTCTTTTTTTCTTCTTTGCGTCATGTGCTGTTTGGGGAGTGTTTTTTGGAAGGGCCATCCTGCGTGCCACTGCAGTGCCACTCCTAGATGGGCCAGGTGTTTGTGTCGGCCACTAGGGTCGCTTATCTTACTCACACAGCTACCTCATTGCGCCTCTTTTTTTCTTTGCGTCATGTGCTGTTTGGGGAGTGTTTTTTGGAAGGGCCATCCTGCGTGCCACTGCAGTGCCACTCCTAGATGGGCCAGGTGTTTGTGTCGGCCACTAGGGTCGCTTATCTTACTCACACAGCTACCTCATTGCGCCTCTTTTTTTCTTCTTTGCGTCATGTGCTGTTTGGGGAGTGTTTTTTGGAAGGGCCATCCTGCGTGACACTGCAGTGCCACTCCTAGATGGGCCAGGTGTTTGTGTCGGCCACTAGGGTCGCTTAGCTTAGTCATCCAGCGACCTCGGTGCAAATTTTAGGACTAAAAATAATATTGTGAGGTGTGAGGTATTCAGAATAGACTGAAAATGAGTGGAAATTATGGTTTTTGAGGTTAATAATACTTTGGGATCAAAATGACCCCCAAATTCTATGATTTAAGCTGTTTTTTAGTGTTTTTTTAAAAAAACACCCGAATCCAAAACACACCCGAATCCGACAAAAAAAAATTCGGTGAGGTTTTGCCAAAACGCGGTCGAACCCAAAACACGGCCGCGGAACCGAACCCAAAACCAAAACACAAAACCCGAAAAATTTCAAGTGCACATCTCTACTGACAAGAGCTGGTCAGGAAGAATCACCCAGGATGCTGCTGGAAGTCCATGTAGACCTGGTATTGATGTGTGCCTGCAAAAATGGGGATAACATCGTTCTAAGGCCCTCATTCCGAGTTGATCGCCAGCTGCCGTTGTTCGCAGCGCAGCGATCAGGCTAAAAATCTGCACTTCTGCGCATGCGTATGGTGCACACTGCGCACGCGTGACGTACTTTCACAAAAGCCGATGCCGTTTTACACAAGCTCTAGCAACACTTTTCAGTCGCACTGCTGGCCGCAGAGTGATTGACAGGAAGTGGGTGTTTCTGGGTGGTAACTGACCATTTTCGGGGAGTGTGTGTAAAAACGCAGGCGTGCCAGATAAAAATGCAGGACTGGCTGGGGAAACGTAGGCGTGGCTGCCTGAATGCAGGGCGTGTTTGTGACGTCAGAACAGGAACTAAACAGACTGAAGTGATCGCTAGCTAGGAGTAAGTCTCGAGCTACTCAGAAACTGCACAATCTATTTTTGTAGCAGCGCTGCGATCCTTTCGTTTGCACTTCTGCTAAGCTAAGATACACTCCCAGAGGGCGGCGGCTTAGCGTTTGCACGGCTGCTAAAAGCAGCTAGCGAGCGAACAACTCGCAATGAGGGCCTAAGTACTGAACTGTGAAGGGGCTACAAGACAGATATGCCATCCAGATGAGGGGTGACTGCTAAAAACTTGTTATAGCCACTTAGGGGCATATTTATCACCATCCGCATCATCAGATGAGGATGGGATGTGATAAAATTGGCCAAACTCGCAATGCGGTTATTGTATACATCGCATGGATGTATCAATAATTGCATGCAGGGACAGAGCCTACAAATGCCATCCACAGCATATTAGGAGTATTTTTCAGAACACCCCCCCCCCCCCCCAAGTTCCTGCTACATATGCACCATAGTCACTACCACAGCCACATATCCACCACCATTGCGAAATTACCATCTGCACGATGGAGTACCCCCACCGGTAATAATACTTATATATACACACAGTAAGGCATTATTTAATTAATTTATTCAAGAGAGTCCCCACTGTGAGACTGAGTTTGGTAGTGTGTGTGTATATATATATATATATATATATATATATATATATATATATTTAAAATTGTAAAGCGCAAAGGAATTTGCTGCGCTATATAAGAAACTGTTAATAAATAATAAATAAATATAATATATAATTATTTAGCCAGAGAGCGTGACAGCAGGAATCATAGCAGGCAGCACAACCAGCCAAACAAAAAAAAAAGGAAAATCTTACAAGATATTACCTTTCCTCAATAAATGGAGTAGGTTCGTATTTTTCATTTAATCCTTTTGGCATTAGGGTATTTAATGTTACTATCCAGTTGGTCTCTCTTTTTATCACATATCTATCGCGATTGCTTCCTCTTTGGTCTACCAATACCTGTTCAATTCCTTTCAATTTTAATCCTCTGGGGTCACTAATATGACACAATTGAAAGTGTCTAGGTACACTATGGTTGGTTACACGGTTTTTTGATGTTCCTTGTATGTTCAAGGACCCTAATTTTTAATGTATAAGTTACTTATATTTTAGACCGCATGGGCAGGTTCACATATAAATGGTGTATGATGAGTTACAATTGATAAAAGAGGAAATTGAATGTTGCTTATTATTTGTAGTCCCTTCAAAATATTTTCGCACCCTTGTCTCCCTGTGGACATAGCTTGCAGGAACCACATGGAAAAACCCCTTTAATATTCCCCAAGGTTTGATTTTTAATTAATGAATTTCCCTCAGGTATTTTTTTGTAGGCAGCTTTTAGACATCATAGCTTTTATAGTTTTGGCTCTCCTATAGATAATAGTGGGTTTATCTTGAAGGCATTTACTTAATACTGGGTCTATTAGTAAGATATGGCAGTTTTTCTACAGGACTTTTTCTATCTCTTTATCCAAATTATTATGTTGAGTACTAAATGGACATATTAGCTTAGAATCCCCCCCCCCCCCCCCCCCCCCCCACACACACACACACTTTTTTTCTTTATATACCAATAATTCATCTATATTCTCATTTTTAGCTTTCTGCATTGCTCTTTCTACTAAACCTCCTGGATATCCCCGCTCATTGAACCTTCCAACATGGATACTTGATTTGTTCTTCATATTTTTCTATTCTGGAGCAGTTTCTCCTTAGTCTCATAAATTGTGATAATGGAATATTTTCCTTCCATCTTGGAAGGTGGCAGCTACCAAACTAAATAGCTATTACTATCCACTTTCTTAAAATGTGTGGACATTTCTATTGATCCAGTTGTTAGTGAGTCTTCTGAATCTAGGACTAGGTCAAGAAATTCTATTTTGTTTCCACCAATGGTATAAGTGAACTTCAGATTATAGTAATTTTCATTAATTTTAGCCATAAAGTTCTCAAATTCGGACCTGGCATGAAGTGAGAAGACAAAATAGGACTATACGGCAGAATTATCCATATAAAGAACAACTCCCCCAAAAGGATAGATATAATTCATAGAGGGAACAACCTAGACGAAGTTTGTGATGAAACGCGTAGGGATGTGGCCTGCTGACACGCATGATCATTCCCCCTCCTGCCTTTCCTGGCACCGGCGTGTGAAGGTGTACTGGCGTGCGGTGGCTGCGGGCAGCGGCTTAGTGGCACTGGTCCATGGTCCCATCCAGAGCTGCTACCTGAGGTTTGGAGTGTTTCTGGGGATTCATGTTTTAAAACCATGTGGTATTAAGCCCACAGCGCATTGCAATTTGGTACAAGCATCAGCGTTGTGTTGTAACAGATGTGTTATGCTTTTATTAGATTAAGTTTATATTGCACTATGGAGCGCCCCCTCTGTTTATTTTCATAGATGTTTCTCTCCCGTGGAATTACGGGACATTATTGATGGCGGGGAGCAGCGGTCCTGTATCAAGAGTGACAGAAGTGCACCCACTCTCTCCAGTTTGGGGAGTTGTGGTTTAAACTTTGATTGACTGAGACTGTATATAAAGTGCTATTTAATTAATCACTCCATCTCCATTCCCCACTCCATATCAATCAAACAAACAGATCTGAGGGCGCATACATGTATGGTACTGGTTCTGGTTCGATAATATTAGTACATCAGTTTAAAACAAAACAATTTTCAATTACATATATATCCGGTTTTACATTCAGTTTTTAGTGTATTTCTTTGTTGAAACATACGATACAGAAGTAGGACAATAGATCGATTAATGTGGGGCATATGTGTAAAGTGCATGACTGTGTGGCAATTAGGTGTATTATGGGCTTTACTAAGGTGGGGAATATGTGTAAAGTGCATGACTGTGTGGCATTATGCAGGGTTGGACTGGACCACAGGGGCACAGGGTAAACCCCTGGTGGGCCCACGGTAGATGCTAGAACCAAGTGGGCTACAGGTCAGGGGGAGGAGCTAGGCCAGCAGCAGAGTACTTTCACTATCCACGCCACCAACTACTCTCTTTAGTAACGTGGTGGCGAGTGAAGTGCAGTGAGCCACCAAGCCCAAAGTGTAGCGAGCGAAGCAAGGGTACATTTCGGGTGCCCTGTTCAGGCCTTGCTCCTCCCCCTGGTGAACTCAGGGGTTCTTTCCCCAACTTGATTTTAGCCATAACCATAGGCCCACTGCCTGAGGGTTGCTAGGTCAGGTGCGGAACTAGCGGCGATGCTAGGGGGCACCAGCCAAAATTTTGCCTAGGGCATCAAATTTGCTAGGGCCGGCTCTGAGTGGTAAGGTTCGGCTGCAGCCACTTTCTGCCCCACTGGCTTTGACGGATGTAGGGGTGTGCTCTCAGCAAAGGAATATAACTGCACAAACCAATCAGAAGCTGCAAACTCCTCTGCTATTGGTCACCACAGACCATTTTGTGTAATCTGGCTATGCATAGTCTTAAACTGGGTATACACTGGAGCGAACTCAGCCCAATATGTTGTTTCTGGATGAATCAGAAAATGACATATCGGCCGAATCGCTCAGTGTGTATGGCCAATATGCGCGTCCCTGTGCTCTATTGCTGCACGGCGACTGGACTATATTGCATGCAGCACAGTGCAAGGTAATGAAGGCCTGATGTGTACCATGGTAACGATATGCCGGCATGTCAGCCCCCTATTGTCTGGTACACATCGCTCCAGTATGTACCCTGCATTGGAGTGAATGGGGCTGGAGGCATATGTACTTAGCCCCAGGCAGTTCCCCATTTACTCAAAGGCCCAAAGTGCTGTATGTTTATTTTTTAAACACGCAGCCCGGAGCCGGCAGCCGCGGCAACCAGGGACAACGTCAAAATCACTAACTACAGGTGTCGGAACGGTCAGTGCTACTGACTGATCATACATTGCCCTGCATATGGACACGCTATCTTGCACCTTAAACACATTCCCGCATTCATACATGGGGGAGAAGCTGTATCAGCGCACATAACGGCACTGCAGTGACGTGCAATACGGTGAGGCAGAATCTTTCTTGTCATACTAACGTTTGTTCCAGAGTTTTGACTGTATAAAGTACATGAAAAATACAAAGAATATGTTTGAAATATCTTCTTTTTATTATTCTAATAAATAATAATAATTGTAGCCAAAACTCTGGAGTAAAAAGTCTATAGCAGGTGAGTCAGTGCCTCCCCTACCTACCCTGACTGTACATCTCTGATCAAAACTCACAGAATTTCCAGCAGTATACTGCTGCACCTGTGTATAATGCCCACATGAACCCTTAAGCTCATAAATTGTGTGTAAATCTGGCTCTGGTACTAACCAGTGCCTCCTGAGTCATTTACCTCACTGCACGTCTCTGCGGCACTGATACCGCGTCTCCCATAACGAACCTTCCCACATCTACCCTTTTATGTGGTATGGTTAAATGTCATGTAATGCAGTTATATTTGATCAAACTGAGGGTCACGCACACTTTATTTTCAATTACATTTATAGGAGCAAGCTCCATTGCGCATTTGTTTTGTTCTGTTCTGTGACCTATTTTCCAGGGCAGATTATTTTTAAAATATATTTATGAAGAAAGCTATTTCAGCCATGTCTAGTTTATAGTTACTAACATCCATGTCACGTACAAATGTAAATAGCTACACCAGGGCCGGCGCTACCACTAGGCAGCTTTAGGCAGCTGCCTATGGGCGCCGGCACTTTAAGGGCGGTGCTGAGTAAAAAAAAAAAGTAAGGCCACCGCGTTCCGGCTCACCTCTTGCTCCTTCACTGCTGCGTCGCTCACTGACTCCCCCTCCCTTCTCATACCCACCCCGATGTCCGGGGGCGGCACATTCACCCAGGGAGGAAAGGACTTCTTATCCGTCACCACCCGCCCCCGCTATTGCCGCCCGTTACTATAGCGCCGCACCGCGCTGGCGCACTATGCTGCCTCCGTCATGTGTGTTCTGCTGCTGGGAGCCGGGAGCGTGACCGCAGCGCTCCCGGAGCTGTACACAGGCAAGCGGGCTCGGCTCCTCTTCACTTCACACGGAGATAGGCAGAGTTGCGCAGCGGCTGATCCAGGAGTCCAGGACAGTATAAGTCTGAAGAGTCTGTCCTGGACTCCTGGATCAGCCGCTGCGCAACTCTGCCTATCCCCGTCATTCTCCCTTTCTCTCTGCCTATCCCCGTGACCCCGTCAATCTCCCGCATTGCCTCCTCCTGCCTTCTACGTCTCCTCCCGCTTATCTTATAACCCCCCATGACCGCATAATGTTTTGGTGGGCTGCGGGGTCCAGAAGCATTTGAGCACTGCAAATAATACCAGATCGCCCAGCTTGTGACACCACGGAGCTGCCTCCCCACCTGAAGGTACTGTCTGTATGTGTAACTGCTCTCCAGAGCACCTCTCTGAAATCTCACTCCCTTGCGCTCTCCCCCCCCCCCCCCATATGCCTCTTTCTCCTCATACCAAGCCCCCCTCTTCTCTCCCTCTTAATGCCCCATCTCTCTTCATGCCTTTCTCTCTGTATGCCTCTCTCTCCATGCCCCCTTGTTATCTCCCCACATGTCCCCCCTCTAGAATACCGTGTCGTACAATGTGAATTTCGGCTCATTCAGTGTGCTACAATGTGTATTTCGGCTCATTCAGTGTGCTACAATGTGAATTTCGGCTCATTCAGTGTGCTACAATGTGAATTTCGGCTCATTCAGTGTGGTACAATGTGAATTTCGGCTCATTCAGTGTGCTACAGTGTAAATTTCGGCTCATTCAGTGTGCTACAATGTGAATGTCGGCTCATTCAGTGTGCTACAAGGTGAATTTCGGCTCATTCAGTGTGCTACATTGTGAATGTCGGCTCATTCAGTGTGCTATAATGTGAATTTTGGCTCATTCAGTGTGCTACAGTGTGAATTTCTGCTCATTCAGTGTGCTACAATGGCCCTCATTCCGAGTTGATCGCTCGGTATTTTTCATCGCATCGCAGTGAAATTCCGCTTAGTACGCATGCGCAATATTCGCACTGCGACTGCGCCAAGTAATTTTACAATGGAGATAGTATTTTTACTCACGGCTTTTTCATCGCTCCGGCGATCGTAATGTGATTGACAGGAAATGGGTGTTACTGGGCGGAAACAGGCCGTTTTATGGGCGTGCGGGAAAAAACGCTACCGTTTCCGGAAAAAACGCAGGAGTGGCCGGGGAAATGGGGGAGTGTCTGGGCGAACGCTGGGTGTGTTTGTGACGTCAAAACAGGAACGACAAGCACTGAACTGATCTCACAGGCAGAGTAAGTCTGAAGCTACTCTGAAACTGCTAAGTAGTTAGTAATCGCAATATTGCGAATACATCGGTCACAATTTTAAGAAGCTAAGATTCACTCCCAGTAGGCGGCGGCTTAGCGTGTGTAACTCTGCTAAAATCGCCTTGCGAGCGATCAACTCGGAATGAGGGCCAATGTGAATGTCGGCTCATTCAGTGTGCTACAAGGTGAATTTCGGCTCATTCAGTGTGCTACAGTGTGAATTTCGGCTCATTCAGTGTGCTACAATGTGAGTTTCGGCTCATTCAGTGTGCTACAATGTGAATGTCGGCTCATTCAGTGTGCTACAATGTGAATTTTGGCTCATTCAGTGTGCTACAGTGTGAATTTCGGCTCATTCAGTGTGCTACAATGTGAATGTCGGCTCATTCAGTGTGCTACAATGTGAATTTTGGCTCATTCAGTGTGCTACAGTGTGAATTTCGGCTCATTCAGTGTGCTACAATGTGAATGTCGGCTCCTTCAGTGTGCTACAAGGTGAATTTCGGCTCATTCAGTGTGCTATAATGTGTATTTCGGCTTAGTCAGTGTGCTACAAGGTGAATTTCGGCTCATACAGTGTGCTACAGTGTGAATTTCGGCTCATTCAGTGTGCTACAATGTGTATTTCGGCTTAGTCAGTGTGCTACAAGGTGAATTTCAGCTCATTCAGTGTGCTACAATGTGAATTTCAGCTCATTCAGTGTGCTACAAGGTGAATTTCAGCTCATTCAGTGTGCTACAATGTGAATTTCGGCTCATTCAGTGTGCTAAAATTTGAAAGGGGCACCAGTACTAGAGAGTATAAGGGGTATTACTACACTGAGGGACATGCCCCGTTTAGTGGCCACGGCCCCTTTTCCGGAGCGCGCGCGCATGATTTCACCCTTCACTTTTTTTTTTGGGGGGGGGGGGGGGGGGGGCGCCATTAATGATATAGCCCTGGGCTCCAAAATCCCTAGTTACGCCTCTGATATATATATATATATATATATATATATATTTTTTTTTTGGGGGGGGGGGGGTTTGCTGATGATTTGCCTAGGGTGCTGGGAAACCTTGCACCGGCCCTGAGCTACACAGAAACTTCCTCCTCCCTCTGCAGCAAATCTTACCTCAGCAGCTCTACCCGTTATAGTCTACCATAGATGGCACTGGGACTTGTGCTGCTGGATCTTAGTTATTTCTGAAGGTGTCTTATACTGTAATGTATTTTCTCTTACGTCCAAGAGGATGCTGGGGACTCCAAAAGGACCATGGGGTATAGACAGATCCGCAGGAGCTTGGGCACACTATAAAGACTTAAACTGTTGTGAACTGGCTCCTCCCTCTATGCCCCTCCCCAAGACCTCAGTTAGACTTTGTGCCCAGGAGTGAATGGACACACACTAGGGGAGCTCTCCTGAGTTTCTCTGAAAGACTTTATGTTAGGTTTTTTATTTTCAGGTAGACCTGCTGGCTACAGGCTTCCTGCAGCGTGGGAGTGAGGGGAGAGAAGCAGGACCTACTTCTTCTTAGTTCAAAGGCTCTGCTTCTCGGCTACTGGACACCATTAGCTCCAGAGGGTTCGATCACTTGGTGCGCCTAGCTGCTTGTTCCCAGAGCCACGCCGTCACCCCCCTCACAGAAGCCATAAGAAAGAAGCCGGGTGAGTATGTGAAGAACAGAAGACTTCAGATGGCAGAAGACTTCAGTAACGGAGGTACAGCGGTCGCGCTGCGCTCCATGCTCCCGCACACCAACAGCACTCTCAGGGTGCAGGGCGCTGGGGGGGGAGCGCCCTGGGCAGCAAGTTACTGTTTTCTGGAAAGGGCTGGCAGTGAAAGTTTTTTTTCGGTGCCTTGGCACCGTGTCTCATACCCCCGCCAGCAACAGCGCGCTGCGCGCCTTTGATCTCCCGCCGCCGGCTTCCACGGGTGCAGGGCGCCGGGGGGGAGAGCGCCCTGGGCAGCAAGGTACAGGTTTTTTATTTCTATTAGCGTTGTACGGTAGTGAGGGGCCGGGGCTCCGTGTCCCGGACCCCGCCGGCGGCTTATAGCACACTACGCGCCATTTCCCCAGCGCCGCCGGCTTCCATGGGTGCAGGGAGCTGGGTGGGGGGAGCGCCCTGAGCGGCAGTTACTGAGCGGGGAGAAGAGGTGCAAACGATCCCCGGACGCCGCGGCCGTTACCCCCGCCATTTGCTGCCTGTGGGCGCGCTGCGCGCCGGTGCGCCCACACGCTGAAGGGCTTGCTTGGGTGCGGGGCGCCCTGAGCAGCATTAGTTTCATATGATATAGTGTGTTTACACTATATATGGTGCCAGACCTGTATATCTGGGATATAAGGAGCTATAGCGCGCCGAGGGGGGCGGGGCTTAGCTCTCACACAAACAGGGTCAGCGACATTTTTTCCCCCTGTCCCCGCCAAGATGTATTATTGCACAAACAGGGGGGGGGGGGCACTGTGTTTTAGTGTTATATACTCATATATAACACTAGTTGACTTAGGATTGGACATGCAATCATTCTTGTGTGTAGTTTTTGTGTGCTCCCTGTCAAAAATACCCAGTTTAGTACACTTGTGTCGACAGGCATGAGTGTTCGGTTATAAACACATATGGGTTCACTGTCGGCATCGCCGACGCACGTGGGTACTTGCTACAAATAAGAAGTATATATTTATGGGGGACACAATGGTATGTGGGTAACCTTGTCGGCACCAACTGTTGTCACCGGGGGTAACTGGACATGCTGTATATGACTTATACCTGTGTATATAAAGTTGTACGTTACTTCCCTCGGACCCCTTGGGGTCGCAAGACGGTAATTTTCCCTGGTTACTAATCCCTGCTGTCGATGAATACTGGGGTTTCCTGTCGACTATAATGTTTCCTGGTAGATCCACAACTGGGGCTTTTCAGTACATGGTCATACACGTTCAGAACACATTAATGTCACTGGGGACCCGAAGGCTCCGGACAATCCGATTATATGTATATTTTATATATATTTAGGATATGTGGCTATATGTGTATTGCAATATGTATATTCATTAGAGATGAGCGGGTTCGGTTCCTCGGAATCCGAACCCGCCCGAACTTCAGGTTTTTTTACACGGGGCCGAGCGACTCGGATCTTCCCGCCTTGCTCGGTTAACCCGAGCGCGCCCGAACGTCATCATCCCGCTGTCGGATTCTCGCGAGGCTCGGATTCTATCGCGAGACTCGGATTCTATATAAGGAGCCGCGCGTCGCCGCCATTTTCACACGTGCATTGAGATTGATAGGGAGAGGACGTGGCTGGCGTCCTCTCCGTTTAGACTAGAGTACTAGAGAGAGACACAAATTTTGGGGAGCATATTATTAGGAGGAGTACTACTAGCTGCTGATAGTGTGACCAGTGACCACCAGTTTAATTAATCCGTTCTCTGCCTGAAAAAAAACGATACACAGTGTGACACAGTCACATACCATATCTGTGCTCAGCCCAGTGTGCTGCATCATATGTAATACTGTATATCATTATCTGACTGTGCTGAGTGCTCACTGCTCACACAGCTTAATTGTGGGGGAGACTGGGGAGCAGTTATAGCAGGAGTACATATTTTAAGTACAGTGCACACTTTTGCTGCCAGAGTGCCACTGCCAGTGTGACTGACCAGTGACCACTGACCACCAGTATTGTGATTGTCTGCTGACCACCAGTATATTGTGATTGTCTGCCTGAAAAAGTTAAACACTCGTCGTGTGGTGTTTTTATAAACGCATTCTGCAGACACTGTCCAGCAGGTCCGTCATTACATAATATATACCTGTCCGGCTGCAGTACTAGTGTGATATATATATATATATATATTTTAATTTTATCTCATTATCATCCAGTCTATATTAGCAGCAGACACAGTACGGTAGTCCACGGCTGTAGCTACCTCTGTGTCGGCAGTCGCTCGTCCATCCATAATTGTATACCACCTACCCGTGGGTTTTTTTTCTATCTTCTTGATACTAGTAGCTTACTTTAGGAGTCTGCAGTGCTGAGTCTGACAGACAGTGTCCAGCAGGTCCGTCATTACATAATATATACCTGTCCGGCTGCAGTACTAGTGTGATATATATATATATATATTTTAATTTTATCTCATTATCATCCAGTCTATATTAGCAGCAGACAGTTAATAAGACCGACACAAAAAAGACAGACAAAGCATATATAGACAGTTAAAAGTCCAACAGGACATATGTCAGATATTAATAAGACCGACCCACATTCATTGCCAAAATATAATATTGCACATACTGTAACAGACAGTTATTAGACAGGTATTCTTGCTCAGAAACATGGCCATATCTTCAGTCCTGAGACCTGTAGTTCTCCTACACCACCCCTGTGCACTCAGTCACGGCGTCACGGCCATACCTGGACGCAACGCTCTCAATAGCTATTGCGGGTGGACTGGACTCATAGCGTCTCGTCCTGGATGGCCCGCTATCGCCTGCAATATCTATGGAGGGGTGCCGGAGGGGGGTTTCACCCCGCCCTGGAGTACACAACTAAAACCATGTGCCTGGGGGGACGTGAGAGGGTGACTAAGGGGAAGGGGTCCGCTGCAGGGACTTGGGGGAGGTGTGTGTGTGTGTGTGGGGGGGGGGGGGGCGTTGCGCACATGACTTAACCTGTATGAGTTGCGCTTGCTAGTTGGAACGCTGACAGGTCTGGCTGGGACCTGTAGTTCCACGGATAAAAGTAGCGCCGGGGTAACGCTATTAGCGTAGGCGCATCTTAGCCTAGACGGCATACTATTGTTGGGGTGACTATGGAGGCGTCCAGGACAGGGCACCCAGAAATAGCGGGGGGACGGGAGAGGGGTGACAGGGGAAGGGGTGCGCTGCAGGGACTGGGGGGAGGTGTGTGTGTGTGGTGGGAGCATGACTTTAGCCTGTATGAGTTGGGCTTGCTAGTAGGACCGCTGACAGGTCTGGCTGGGACCTGTAGTTCCACGGATGAGAGTATCGCAGGGGGTTGCTGGGGTGATGATGAGCTATGGTGGTAGCTCATTCCAGTGGTAGAGGGCCATACAGGACTGGACGCTGGGACCCCCGTCCACCCGCAATAGCTATTTGGAGCTAAGGGTGCAGGTGTGTATGCGGCGACATGTCTGTGTGTAGGAGGGTAGTGTTGGGGAAATGAAAATCTCAGAAGTCTATGACATCGATATATGGGCCCCTGTCCTAATAATCTGTCGGTCTTTGCGTGTCGGTTTTATTGGAGTCTGTTATATGTATGTATTGTCGGTCATTTAGCTGTCTATGTATGGGCTGTCGGTCTTTTACGTGTCGGTCTTATTGGGGTCTGAGTTATGTATTGTCGGTCATTTAGCTATGTATACGCTGTTGGACTTTTACGTGTAGGTCTTATTGGAGTCTGTTATATGTATTGTCGGTCATTTAGCTGTCTATGTATGTGCTGTCTGCATTTTGGGATTGTCTATTTAATTGATGTCTTGTAAATGTCATTTCGGTCTCTTTTACTGTCTATGTATGCGCTGTCGGTCTTTTGCGTGTCGGTCTAATGCACGTCTGATGTGTGTTCTGTCAGTCTTTTATGTGACTGTGTATATGCTGTCGGTCTGTTGTGGTTCGGTATCATTGTTGTCTGATGCATGACGTGTCGGTCTGTTTTGTTGTCGATGTATGCACTGTCGGTTTTGGGGTTGTCGATGTGACTGTTGTCTGACTTATGAACTGTCGGTCTTTGTTCTGTAGGGCTGTTGGCCTTGTCGGTGTTTCCATTGTCTATATATTACCTGTGTCTGAGTTTTATCTGTCGGTGTTTCACCACTGTATGACTGGCGTCTGTCTGTCTTCTGTTGTCGGTCTGTTTGCTGTCTGCATTCTTCCGGTCGGCGTGTCATCCGGAACCCGTATATAACTACAATACATGCTAATCATATACAGTGCAGCTGGAAAGTATTCACAGCGCTTGACTTTTTTCACATTATGTTATGTTACAGCCTTATTCCAGAATGGAATAAATTAATTTTTTTCCTTCAAAATTCTACACACAATACCCCATAATGACAACGTGAAAAAAGTTTTCTTGAGATTTTTGTAAATTTATTAAAAATATAAAACTAAGAAATCACATGTACATAAGTATTCGCGGCCTTTGCCATGAAGCTCAAAATTGAGCACAGATGCATCCTGTTTCCACTGATCATCCTTAAGATGTTCCTACAGCTTAATTGGAGTCCACCTGTGGTAAATTCAGGTGATTGGATATGATTTGGAAAGGCACACACCTGTCTAAATCAGTGGTTCTCAAACTCGGTCCTCAGGACCCCACACAGTGCATGTTTTGCAAGTAACCCAGCAAGTGCACAGGTGTATTAATTACTCACTGACACATTTTAAAAGGTCCCCAGGTGGAGCTAATTATTTCACTTGCGATTCTGTGAAGAGACTTGCAAAACATGCACTGTGTGGGGTCCTGAGGACTGAGTTTGAGAACCTGTGGTCTCTAGAGATGTGCGGCTGGCACTTTTCGTGTTTTGTGTTTTGGTTTTGGTTCTAATTCCATTTTCGTGTTTTGGTTTTGGCTTGGTTTTGCCAAAACCACCCTTTCGTGTTTTGGTTTTGGATCTGGATGATTTTTGGGGAAAAAACATAAAAACAGTTAAAATCTCAGAATTTGGGGGTAATTTTGCTCCTACAGTATTATTAACCTCAATAACAATCATTTCCACTCATTTCCAGTCTATTCTGAACACCTCACTCACAATATTGTTTTTAGGCCTAAAAGTTGCACCGAGGTGGCTGTATGACTAAGCTAAGCGACACAAGTGTGTGGCACAAACACATGGCCCCATCTAGGAGTGGCACTGCAGTGGCAGACAGGATGGCAGATTTAAAGAATAGGCCCCAAACAGTACATGGACATATAGAAACAAACAGCAGTGGACATATAGCAGCAGCGTATATCGTCGCTGGAATTACTGATGACTCAGGATACACACTACCACTGGTCTGATGTAGCCCAACAGCTTTTTAATAATAATATAATTGTAATTTGTTATACTGCAGCAGTGGATATATATAGCAGCAGCGTATATCGTCACTGGAATTACTGATGACACAGGACACTACCAATGGTCTGAAGCAGCATAACAGGTTGTTATAATTGTTAGACTGCAGCAGTGGATATATATAGCAGCAGCGTATATCGTCACTGGAATTACTGATGACACAGGACACTGGATATATGGCAGCAGAGAACACCAACACTGTGAATGGCTGGACTGATACAGCACAATACACTGACTAACCTGGACTGGTCTGCACAACACAGCCCCACTTTACAGCTACACCGGATATATGGCAGCAGAGAACACCAACACTGTGACTGCCTGGACTGATGCAGCACAATACACTGAGTGACTATACTGGACTGGTCTGCACAACACAGCACCACTTTACAGGTACACTGGATATATGGACTGGACTGAGCAGCACAACACTTGTCACCCCACTTTCCCGCCCCAATAAACAGAGACTGAGCACACTGAATACACGTCCTCTCACTCTCCAAGACTGGAGTGAAAATGGCCGCGACGCGCGGCTCCTTATATTGAATCCCCAAATCCTGCGAGAATCCGACAGCGGGATGATGACGTTTTGCAGAGTTCGGGTTTCCGAGTCAAGAGGGAAGATCCGAGCCTGGCTCGGATCCAGACTCGGAAGGCAAAGTTCAGGGGAGTTCGGTTCTCTGAGAACCGAACCCGCTCATCTCTACTAAATAAGGTCCCACACTTGAAAATACATGTCTGAGCACAAACCAAGCATGCAGGGCCGGCGCCACCACTAGGCAGCTTTAGGCAGCTGCCTATGGGCGCCGGCCACTGGAGGGTGGCCCTGCACACTTCCGATGAACGCTTCCTTTATTATGCCCTTAGCTGTGTGCTCCTTCCATTGCCTAAGAGACGAGGAGCAAGGATGCTGCAGCCGCCCATCACTTCCCATCAGCTGGCACTAACAGTGTGAGGGCGGATTGTTCTAAGCTGTCCTGCTGCAGAATCTCCCCTCTCTGCGCTACCGTTGTCTTCTCCAACTGCTCTCCTCCCACTGGCCGGCGCTGCCCTTTGCTCCCTGTAGTTTTCTCCTCCCCCCCTCGCTGTAATGAACTCACTTGTTCCGCATCCTCACTGCCGCCCAGCACCACAACAGCACGATCTCTTCCACCCTCTCTCACTCATCCCGCATATTACACCCCCTGGCCCACCGATGTATCACCCAACAGCTGACCAATGTTTTCTTCTTTTTTTTTGCACAAGAGTCCGGAGCTAAGCCTCAGGCAGTGACTCTCTGCGTGGCTGTAGCAGGCCAGCAGCTGCCTCCGTTACGTACATGCAGAGAGGCTGCATATAGGAGGAGCAGCTCCTCTCCGGCTGGTCGCTTCTCGAGTGGTGGGACTTCAGCGCTTGACTTGGTGAGGACATGGTAGCGCCGGCGCTTCCTTGTGTCTTCTTCACTCCACACAATGACTCCCATGCAGCAGCGAACGCTGAGGGAAGTAAAGTGTCTGTAACTGTATGCTGTGGGCGGGCAGGGCGGATGGGCTCCGGTTGGGTATAAAAAGGTATCGGTTATGCTCTTTGACCAGCATGAGTGCAGGGGGCGGGGCGGGGCGCGGGGGGGGGGGGGGGGGAGGTCAGGCATTATAGAGACTGTTCTGTCTGTCTATGGAGGGAGAGGGGGGGTGCTCTGTCTGTCTATGGAGGGAAAGGGGGTTGCGTTCTGTCTATGGAGGGAGGGGGGGTGCTCTGTCTGTCTATGGAGGGAGAGGGGGTTGCTGTATGTCTATGGAGGGAGAGGGGGGTGCTGTCTGTCTATGGAGGGAGAGGGGGTTGCTGTCTGTCTATGGAGGGAGAGGGGGGTGCTGTCTGTCTGTGGAGGGAATATATATATATATATATATATATATGTGTGTGTGTGTGTGTGGCTTGCACACACACGGAAACCCCACCTCCCAAATCCTGCGTTTGCCCCTGAGCACAGACAGAGAGGAATGTGCAGGCTCTCTCTGTCCTGTGCATGTGTCATCATCACTGCCTGTCTTTGCCGACAGCAAAGAAAAAGACAGGCTGTATTAAATGTTTTTTTCTGTTACCAACTACATTTCAATATTAGGCTCTGGGTGGGGTGGTAATGGTTTCACATCAATGTTATTAGTGGGGTCTCCCACAACTTGGTTGTCTTGGACCCTTACAAGCCTTAATCTAACACTGGCTGGGAGAGAAGTAGAATAATCTCCGACTCGCGCAGCTGTGTCTATAAACCCGCAGTGCTGCTTGTTCTGCCCTTCTGGCGGGACCAGTGATTGGTAGATGACCGTGTGCTACTGGCACTGTGGATGAGACATTATGACGTCTCATCCCGCAAGAAGGCGACAATGAGTGGGACTCGGGAGACTGGAATCGGATTCTGAATCTGCCTGACCGAGCTGGGACCCGCAAGTCAGCACTGAGGTCATTGAGGGTGAGAAATCCATTAAATATATTTTATAGTGTGGGGGTGAGACTATTTTACCCAGTGATGTTGACCAAGGGTCAGGAGGATGTGAAAGTGAAAAAAGACAAAATATGTCAGGATATGTGTGGACTGTACAGAGAGGAGGAATTGAAGGTCAAGTGGCTGGGAGCGGAACTTATAAGAAGCTACCTCTATACTTTCACCTGACGGACTGGGAAGAGGCGGGGGGGGGGGGGGGGGGGGGGAGCTGCTGTAGTTTTGCCTAGGGTGCCGAAAAACCTTGCAGCGGCCCTGCAAGCATGATGTCAAAGGAATTGTCTGTAGACCTCAGAGACAGGATTGTCTCGAGGCACAAATCAGGGGAAGGGTACAGAAAAATATCTGCTGCTTTGAAGGTCACAATGAGCACAGTGGCCTCCATCATCCGTGAATGGAAGAAGTATGGAACCACCAGGACTCTTCCTAGAGCTGGTCGTCCTGTGATTACTTTCCAGATGCACTGTATACAAATAAAAATAAACATATAGTGAAAACCTGTGTA
This sequence comes from Pseudophryne corroboree, assembly GCF_028390025.1. Taxonomy (NCBI): domain Eukaryota; kingdom Metazoa; phylum Chordata; class Amphibia; order Anura; family Myobatrachidae; genus Pseudophryne; species Pseudophryne corroboree. The sequence continues at coordinate 283,379,878 of NC_086449.1, forward strand.
ATTAGTAATATAACTTGCTTAAATCTGAAACAGTAAAGAAACAAGGATAGAAGGCAGAATAGTCTGAGAGTTAAGGTGCATATACACTTAGCGATATAGTAAACTATATTGCTCATTTTCCCCCTCCTGAGCGATATAGTTTACTATATCGCCCAGTGTGTATGCAGCTGACAATGAGCAATGTGTGGCCCTGCAGGTTGTTGATGGCCCTTTGTCTTGGCCGTGCATGCAGCTCAATTTGGACTCATCATCCAAAGCTGCATGCTTCGGCCGGTCACGGCATGACGTCACTGTGCGATATCGCCGGGGATAGAAAACACTAGGCATTGTCGCTCGCAGAGGACATCGGCTAGTGTGTACCCACCTCGAGAATCTGATATGTCCCATTGTACGTATTCCTACAATTTGAGTAAAGCCTTATGCAGGAGATATTAGTGATATCTCACATGTAGACTGCAGTCCCTATTATTCTCTATGAGGATTGTGGTCTGATACAATTACCAAACTCCGCAAAGCTTAAACTGGGCATACACTATACAATTATCTGGCAGATCATCTGCCAGATCAGGCTGGTTGGAATGAAAATCTGGTTATGGATGAGAGCAAATGACAATCGACCATTTGCTCCTGAACACTGGGAAAAAAACCCAAAAACTGTTGTTCTTACAAATTGGTTAATTCCGTAATTTGACCAGGAACCCTAATTAGTGCACCACGTCCCCTTGCAGAGTTCGCTTTGCTCGCCATGCTGCATGCAAGGTGCCTTGCTCCACTACCGCTGTGCTCGCCACAGGTTACTACTCCCAACTGTAGTCCACGTGGATGGTAAAGTGTGAAAAAGTTGAAAAACCCCCATAAAACTCACGTCGACCTTTTCCTGTGTTGACCATTGCCATGTCAACTTTTAACACTGTTGATCTTTTGTCCATGTTGACCTAATGCATGTTGACCAATAGTTGTCAACCTATTAACTGTTGACCTAAAACCCAGATACCATGGGGAAAGTATCACTGGAATGGAATCTTCTGATGCTTGATGCTCCTCCTGTGCCAGCAATTGCAAAATGATATTGCACATGTGCAGCCTTATGGACGCTCATGCATTGTGTCAGGATTGGCTGTATAGTAATAACTGTAGCTATCACTTTACTACAAACCCTTTTGCCAGGATAAGTTCCTATAGGCTTTGCTATTCCAGCAAGGGTTTTTGTTAAATACCCCAGTAAAACAATTTCTTATGCCTGCGATATTCAGCGATAAGAAAAGATACTTGTCAGGATCCCACTGCCATTTGTGATAAATATACCCCTTCTACGGTTTGTCTGTGCTCTTGCGCCCACATATTATTTCCACACTCCGGGAAAAGAGCTCATGGAAAGATTTGCTACTTTCTGCATGGTGTGCATAATAGTGTAGAATGGAGGATGCCCACCATCCCGGTCACTTGTTTTATGATGATAGAAGTGTATGTTTCCTACTCATTGGTGTAACTATAGTGGGTGCAAGGGGTGCCATTGCTATGGGGCCCAAGACCCAGAGGCTTATGTGGGCCTGGACCCAGGTTAATCAAGATACCAACTTGCCAGATATATGCCTGCTAAGCAATAGGTTCTGATCCATTGCCCAGCCTGACATTTCATTTCCAGTGTGATGAGTGTGTGTAGTGGATGTTATAATGTCAAGGGGGCAATGTAATGTGGCATAATTTGAACTGGAGGTCACTGTAATGTGTCATAGTCTGTTCTGCTCATTGTAATATGGAGAGCACTATAATGTTATATAATAAGAACTGGGGCAATCTAATGTGGCACAATATGAAATGGGGGTGCTATAGTGTTGCATACTATGAACTAAGGGGATAATTCAGACTGGATCTCTGCAGCGGCAGCAATCGCAGTCTTCATCCCTTAGTGGAGTGTGCTCGTGCAGTGGGCAGGAGGCGGCGTGCCAACGACGTTAGAACGTAATTGGCGGGGCACAGTCCAGACAATGCAGTTGTGTCTGGACTGTTGCGACCCGGGGCACGGCGGTGATCGTAGTTGTGCTATATTTAGAACATCTACGATCAGATCTGAATTACCCCCTAAGGCACTGTAACATAGCATCATTTGAACTGGAAGGCACTGTAATGTGGCACAGAATAAACAGGAGGCACTGTAATGTGACATAATATGAACTGGGGACACTGTATGTCATAAGGTGAATTTGGGGTACTGTGTGGCATAATGTGTGCTGACAGCCCTAAAGTGGTTCATAAATAAACTAGGGCACTCCTATGTGGCATAATATTAACTAGGGCACTACTATGGTTCAGAAAATAAACTAGGGCACTATTTATTATGGGGCATAAAATTAATAACTGCTGCAGAGAGGTGTCTCTCAAGAATCATTGGGACAAGGGTGTTTTCAATATGTTGCTATGGGGCCCACAAAGTTCTGGATATACCCCTATTCCCACTCTTACATTGTAGTGTTGTATATCTATATGTTGCTATGTCATTTCTTCTGCGATCATCGATGGCCTTGACAAACCACTGGTTATTAAATCTACACCAAAGTTAGGATTTGTGGAAATGTTAAATCAGTCCGAGCTTAGCCAGGTGGTGTACATGCAGGCACTGCATATCATATTTCTTATATACTGTATATGGATAATGTACTTACATATTACAACAATTAAATATAGACTAGAGTAGGACTGAATAATTTCCATGTTTTATATTTTACAGTTGGGATGAAGAGGGGGTTAGAGCCATGAAGGGCTACAGCAATAAATGGCATAGGGGGAGATGTACCAAGCCTTTGTAGTCTATTACAAAATAGATATAAATTACTATGCATAACATTGCGCTGTGTATCACAAAATGGATAGGAGAGATAAAGAGGAGATGTTTCCCATAGAGCCCAATCAGCTTTCAACTGTTCTTCTATAGCCTGTCATATGTGTATCTAGAATGGGTGTAGTGAGTGCGGTGCACATGGGTCCAGGGTGTCCACACCACATACATATTTAATTACTTACCTCTCCGGAGTCCCAAGTGGGGGCTGCTGATTAGAGATGAGCGCCTGAAATTTTTCGGGTTTTGTGTTTTGGTTTTGGGTTCGGTTCCGCGGCCGTGTTTTGGGTTCGAACGCGTTTTGGCAAAACCTCACCGAATTTTTTTTGTCGGATTCGGGTGTGTTTTGGATTCGGGTGTTTTTTTCAAAAAACACTAAAAAACAGCTTAAATCATAGAATTTGGGGGTCATTTTGATCCCAAAGTATTATTAACCTCAAAAACCATAATTTACACTCATTTTCAGTCTATTCTGAATACCTCACACCTCACAATATTATTTTTAGTCCTAAAATTTGCACCGAGGTCGCTGTGTGAGTAAGATAAGCGACCCTAGTGGCCGACACAAACACCGGGCCCATCTAGGAGTGGCACTGCAGTGTCACGCAGGATGTCCCTTCCAAAAAACCCTCCCCAAACAGCACATGACGCAAAGAAAAAAAGAGGCGCAATGAGGTAGCTGTGTGAGTAAGATTAGCGACCCTAGTGGCCGACACAAACACCGGGCCCATCTAGGAGTGGCACTGCAGTGTCACGCAGGATGTCCCTTCCAAAAAACCCTCCCCAAACAGCACATGACGCAAAGAAAAAAAGAGGCGCAATGAGGTAGCTGACTGTGTGAGTAAGATTAGCGACCCTAGTGGCCGACACAAACACCGGGCCCATCTAGGAGTGGCACTGCAGTGTCACGCAGGATGTCCCTTCCAAAAAACCCTCCCCAATCAGCACATGATGCAAAGAAAAAGAAAAGAAAAAAGAGGTGCAAGATGGAATTGTCCTTGGGCCCTCCCACCCACCCTTATGTTGTATAAACAAAACAGGACATGCACACTTTAACCAACCCATCATTTCAGTGACAGGGTCTGCCACACGACTGTGACTGATATGACGGGTTGGTTTGGACCCCCCCCAAAAAAGAAGCAATTAATCTCTCCTTGCACAAACTGGCTCTACAGAGGCAAGATGTCCACCTCATCTTCACCCTCCGATATATCACCGTGTACATCCCCCTCCTCACAGATTATCAATTCGTCCCCACTGGAATCCACCATCTCAGCTCCCTGTGTACTTTGTGGAGGCAATTGCTGCTGGTCAATGTCTCCGCGGAGGAATTGATTATAATTCATTTTAATGAACATCATCTTCTCCACATTTTCTGGATGTAACCTCGTACGCCGATTGCTGACAAGGTGAGCGGCGGCACTAAACACTCTTTCGGAGTACACACTTGTGGGAGGGCAACTTAGGTAGAATAAAGCCAGTTTGTGCAAGGGCCTCCAAATTGCCTCTTTTTCCTGCCAGTATAAGTACGGACTGTGTGACGTGCCTACTTGGATGCGGTCACTCATATAATCCTCCACCATTCTATCAATGTTGAGAGAATCATATGCAGTGACAGTAGACGACATGTCCGTAATCGTTGTCAGGTCCTTCAGTCCGGACCAGATGTCAGCATCAGCAGTCGCTCCAGACTGCCCTGCATCACCGCCAGCGGGTGGGCTCGGAATTCTGAGCCTTTTCCTCGCACCCCCAGTTGCGGGAGAATGTGAAGGAGGAGATGTTGACAGGTTGCGTTCCGCTTGACTTGACAATTTTGTCACCAGCAGGTCTTTCAACCCCAGCAGACCTGTGTCTGCCGGAAAGAGAGATCCAAGGTAGGCTTTAAATCTAGGATCGAGCACGGTGGCCAAAATGTAGTGCTCTGATTTCAACAGATTGACCACCCGTGAATCCTTGTTAAGCGAATTAAGGGCTGCATCCACAAGTCCCACATGCCTAGCGGAATCGCTCCCTTTTAGCTCCTTCTTCAATGCCTCCAGCTTCTTCTGCAAAAGCCTGATGAGGGGAATGACCTGACTCAGGCTGGCAGTGTCTGAACTGACTTCACGTGTGGCAAGTTCAAAGGGCATCAGAACCTTGCACAACGTTGAAATCATTCTCCACTGCACTTGAGACAGGTGCATTCCACCTACTATATCGTGCTCAATTGTATAGGCTTGAATGGCCTTTTGCTGCTCCTCCAACCTCTGAAGCATATAGAGGGTTGAATTCCACCTCGTTACCACTTCTTGCTTCAGATGATGGCAGGGCAGGTTCAGTAGTTTTTGGTGGTGCTCCAGTCTTCTGTACGTGGTGCCTGTACGCCGAAAGTGTCCCGCAATTTTTCTGGCCACCGACAGCATCTCTTGCACGCCCCTGTCGTTTTTTTAAAAATTCTGCACCACCAAATTCAAGGTATGTGCAAAACATGGGACGTGCTGGAATTTGCCCATATTTAATGCACACACAATATTGCTGGCGTTGTCCGATGCCACAAATCCACAGGAGAGTCCAATTGGGGTAAGCCATTCCGCGATGATCTTCCTCAGTTGCCGTAAGAGGTTTTCAGCTGTGTGCGTATTCTGGAAAGCGGTGATACAAAGCGTAGCCTGCCTAGGAAAGAGTTGGCGTTTGCGAGATGCTGCTACTGGTGCCGCCGCTGCTGTTCTTGCGGCGGGAGTCCATACATCTACCCAGTGGGCTGTCACAGTCATATAGTCCTGACCCTGCCCTGCTCCACTTGTCCACATGTCCGTGGTTAAGTGGACATTGGGTACAACTGCATTTTTTAGGACACTGGTGAGTCTTTTTCTGACGTCCGTGTACATTCTCGGTATCGCCTGCCTAGAGAAGTGGAACCTAGATGGTATTTGGTAACGGGGGCACACTGCCTCAATAAATTGTCTAGTTCCCTGTGAACTAACGGCGGATACCGGACGCACGTCTAACACCAACATAGTTGTCAAGGACTCAGTTATTCGCTTTGCAGTAGGATGACTGCTGTGATATTTCATCTTCCTCGCAAAGGACTGTTGAACAGTCAATTGCTTACTGGAAGTAGTACAAGTGGGCTTACGACTTCCCCTCTGGGATGACCATCGACTCCCAGCGGCAACAACAGCAGCGCCAGCAGCAGTAGGCGTTACACGCAATTGCCAGAGACATGGCCTGCAGGACTATTGGCATTCCTGGGGAAGGAGGAAATTGACACTGAGGGAGTTGGTGGGGTGGTTTGCGTGAGCTTGGTTACAAGAGGAAGGGATTTACTGGTCAGTGGACTGCTTCCGCTGTCACCCAAAGTTTTTGAACTTGTCACTGACTTATTATGAATGCGCTGCAGGTGACGTATAAGGGAGGATGTTCCGAGGTGGTTAACGTCCTTACCCCTACTTATTACAGCTTGACAAAGGGAACACACGGCTTGACACCTGTTGTCCGCATTTCTGGTGAAATACCTCCACACCGAAGAGCTGATTTTTTTGGTATTTTCACCTGGCATGTCAACGGCCATATTCCTCCCACGGACAACAGGTGTCTCCCCGGGTGCCTGACTTAAACAAACCACCTCACCATCAGAATCCTCCTGGTCAATTTCCTCCCCAGCGCCAGCAACACCCATATCCTCCTCATCCTGGTGTACTTCAACACTGACATCTTCAATCTGACTATCAGGAACTGGACTGCGGGTGCTCCTTCCAGCACTTGCAGGGGGCGTGCAAATGGTGGAAGGCGCATGCTCTTCACGTCCAGTGTTGGGAAGGTCAGGCATCGCAACCGACACAATTGGACTCTCCTTGTGGATTTGGGATTTCGAAGAATGCACAGTTCTTTGCTGTGCTGCTTTTGCCAGCTTGAGTCTTTTCATTTTTCTAGCGAGAGGCTGAGTGCTTCCATCCTCATGTGAAGCTGAACCACTAGCCATGAACATAGGCCAGGGCCTTAGCCGTTCCTTGCCACTCCGTGTGGTAAATGGCATATTGGCAAGTTTACGCTTCTCCTCCGACAATTTTATTTTAGGTTTTGGAGTCCTTTTTTTACTGATATTTGGTGTTTTGGATTTGACATGCTCTGTACTATGACATTGGGCATCGGCCTTGGCAGACGACGTTGCTGGCATTTCATCGTCTCGGCCATGACTAGTGGCAGCAGCTTCAGCACGAGGTGGAAGTGGATCTTGATCTTTCCCTAATTTTGGAACCTCAACATTTTTGTTCTCCATATTTTAATAGGCACAACTAAAAGGCACCTCAGGTAAACAATGGAGATGGATGGATTGGATACTAGTATACAATTATGGACGGGCTGCCGAGTGCCGACACAGAGGTAGCCACAGCCGTGAACTACCGCACTGTACTGTGTCTGCTGCTAATATATAGACTGGTTGATAAAGAGATAGTATACTCGTAACTAGTATGTATGTATAAAGAAAGAAAAAAAAACCACGGTTAGGTGGTATATACAATTATGGACGGGCTGCCGAGTGCCGACACAGAGGTAGCCACAGCCGTGAACTACCGCACTGTACTGTGTCTGCTGCTAATATATAGACTGGTTGATAAAGAGATAGTATACTCGTAACTAGTATGTATGTATAAAGAAAGAAAAAAAAACCACGGTTAGGTGGTATATACAATTATGGACGGGCTGCCGAGTGCCGACACAGAGGTAGCCACAGCCGTGAACTACCGCACTGTACTGTGTCTGCTGCTAATATATAGACTGGTTGATAAAGAGATAGTATACTCGTAACTAGTATGTATGTATAAAGAAAGAAAAAAAAACCACGGTTAGGTGGTATATACAATTATGGACGGGCTGCCGAGTGCCGACACAGAGGTAGCCACAGCCGTGAACTACCGCACTGTACTGTGTCTGCTGCTAATATATAGACTGGTTGATAAAGAGATAGTATACTCGTAACTAGTATGTATGTATAAAGAAAGAAAAAAAAACCACGGTTAGGTGGTATATACAATTATGGACGGGCTGCCGAGTGCCGACACAGAGGTAGCCACAGCCGTGAACTACCGCACTGTACTGTGTCTGCTGCTAATATATAGACTGGTTGATAAAGAGATAGTATACTCGTAACTAGTATGTATGTATAAAGAAAGAAAAAAAAAACACGGTTAGGTGGTATATACAATTATGGACGGGCTGCCGAGTGCCGACACAGAGGTAGCCACAGCCGTGAACTACCGCACTGTACTGTGTCTGCTGCTAATATATAGACTGGTTGATAAAGAGATAGTATACTCGTAACTAGTATGTATGTATAAAGAAAGAAAAAAAAACCACGGTTAGGTGGTATATACAATTATGGACGGGCTGCCGAGTGCCGACACAGAGGTAGCCACAGCCGTGAACTACCGCACTGTACTGTGTCTGCTGCTAATATATAGACTGGTTGATAAAGAGATAGTATACTCGTAACTAGTATGTATGTATAAAGAAAGAAAAAAAAAACCACGGTTAGGTGGTATATACAATTATGGACGGGCTGCCGAGTGCCGACACAGAGGTAGCCACAGCCGTGAACTACCGCACTGTACTGTGTCTGCTGCTAATATAGACTGGTTGATAAAGAGATAGTATACTCGTAACTAGTATGTATGTATAAAGAAAGAAAAAAAAACCACGGTTAGGTGGTATATACAATTATGGACGGGCTGCCGAGTGCCGACACAGAGGTAGCCACAGCCGTGAACTACCGCACTGTACTGTGTCTGCTGCTAATATAGACTGGTTGATAAAGAGATAGTATACTACTAATATTATATATACTGGTGGTCAGGTCACTGGTCACTAGTCACACTGGCAGTGGCACTCCTGCAGCAAAAGTGTGCACTGTTTAATTTTAATATAATATTATGTACTCCTGGCTCCTACTATAACCTATAACTGGCACTGCAGTAGTGCTCCCCAGTCTCCCCCACAATTATAAGCTGTGTGAGCTGAGCAGTCAGACAGATATATAATATATATAGATGATGCAGCACACTGGCCTGAGCCTGAGCAGTGCACACAGATATGGTATGTGACTGACTGAGTCACTGTGTGTATCGCTTTTTTCAGGCAGAGAACGGATATATTAAATAAACTGCACTGTGTGTCTGGTGGTCACTCACTATATAATATATTATGTACTCCTGGCTCCTGCTATAACCTATAACTGGCACTGCAGTAGTGCTCCCCAGTCTCCCCCACAATTATAAGCTGTGTGAGCTGAGCAGTCAGACAGATATATATAATATTATATATAGATAATAGATGATGCAGCACACTGGCCTGAGCCTGAGCAGTGCACACAGATATGGTATGTGACTGAGTCACTGTGTGCTGTGTATCGCTTTTTTCAGGCAGAGAACGGATTATAAATAAAACTGGTGGTCACTATCAGCAAAACTCTGCACTGTACTGAGTACTCCTAATGCTCCCCAAAATTAGTAAATCAAGTGTCTCTCTAATCTATTCTAAACGGAGAGGACGCCAGCCACGTCCTCTCCCTATCAATCTCAATGCACGTGTGAAAATGGCGGCGACGCGCGGCTCCTTATATAGAATCCGAGTCTCGCGATAGAATCCGAGCCTCGCGAGAATCCGACAGCGTCATGATGACGTTCGGGCGCGCTCGGGTTAACCGAGCAAGGCGGGAAGATCCGAGTCGCTCGGACCCGTGAAAAAAAACATGAAGTTCTGGCGGGTTCGGATTCAGAGAAACCGAACCCGCTCATCTCTACTGCTGATGCGGCAAAATCACTTGGAAAATGGAGCAATGGCCATTTTCCCAGCAATTTGCACATGCACAGTTTAGATTTGTCTCTGGGAACATGGCAGGCTCCATATTTTCAGAGACCTGCGCATTTGCACTGGAAATTAGTTTCCTGGAACACGGCGGGTCCATGTTTCCAGAGACCTGGGCATGCACAGAGTCTACGGCGCCGCAGAGAGGCCCGTCTAGCCTGTGATAGATAAATAATCACTAGAAATCCCCACTTATCTCTCTCAAAGATTTGATACATCTCCTCTACAGGGAATCACATAAAAAGATGATACTGGAAGTTACAAAACGTAAAACTGGGACTAGTCACACTCACTAGGTACTACTATATATACTATTATAGTGTAGGTAAAAGTGTTCTCTGATGGTACTTCTTCAAACATTTACTACACCTGTCGCTATAATTTATGCTACCATTTTATTAACTTTATTTGAAACATAACAGCAAGAGCAAAAACAGAAATAAATAACGCCAAGTTTGTTATATAATTTTAAAAAACTTGTAAATGTGCTGTATTCATGGCTTGCCTGGGGTGTATGTGCGCCACTCCTTCTTTCATTCATAATCCAGAAGGATTCTAATAATCAAAGGATGCTGCCTTGTGTAATACTTGGCTCAAACATCCCACTATGGGAAGCGATAGTGACTCAGTGCTTGCCTCACGCCTTTCAGTCAGGAAGGTCAGACTCACAACCAGGAAGAGGATTTCCTATATCCGAAACATATCTGCAGCATCTCGCCAGGAGAGAATTTACTGCCAGCCTCTACTTTATTCCACGCACAGTATATTCCCTTTAGAATTGCTAAAATTCATGGTGAGGACATTGGGGGTAATTCTGAGTTGATCGCAGCAGCAAATTTGTCAGCAGTTGGGCAAAACCATGGCCCTCATTCCGAGTTGTTCGCTCGCAAGGCGATTTCAGCAGAGTTACACACGCTAAGCCGCCGCCTACTGGGAGTGAATCTAAACTTCTTAAATGTGCGACCGATGTATGCGCATTTTTGCGATCAAAAACGAGTTAGCAGTTTCTGAGTAACTCCAGACTTACTCTGCCTGTGCGATCAGTTCAGTGCTTTTCGGTCCCGGCTGACGTCAGAAACACACCCAGCGTTCGGCCAAGCACTCCCACCGTTTCTCCAGACACGCCTGCGTTTTTTCCGGAAACGGTAGCGTTTTCAGCCACACGCCCATAAAACGCCATACATCCGCCCAGTAACACCCATTTCCTGTCAATCACAATGCGATCGCCGGAGCGATGAAAAAGCCGTGAGTAAAATTACTTTCTTCATAGTAAAGTTACTTGGCGCATGCGCAGTGCGAACATTACGCATGCGCACTAAGAGAATTCTCACTGCGATGCGATGAAAAATACCGAGCGAACAACTCGGAATGAGGGCCCATGTGCACTTCAGGCGGGGCAGATATAACATGTGCAGAGAGAGTTAGATTTGGGTGGGGTGCGTTCAATCTAAAATCTAAATTGCAGTATAAAAATAAAGCAGCAAGTATTTACCCTGCACAGAAACAAAATAACCCACCCAAATCTAACTCTCTCTGCACATGTTATATCTGCCCCCCTGCAGTGCACATGCTTTTGTCCAACTGCTAACAAATTTGCTGCTGCGATCAACTCTGAATTACCCCCTTGATTCTGATGGTTCTGTGCAAGTTTATTAAAGTTTTTCTATTATCTACTGTACATCTAATAACATGATCTTGCCATATGAAAATAGGATGAAGCCCCAATTATTGTCAATAACGTAAATGAGACCAGCAACTTTGCTGCATAGTTGCCTACCCTCCCTCATTCTGCAGGAGACTCCCTGAAATAGTAGCAATCTCCATGATTGTACCTTACCCCCATTATGTAGCTGTTACATTCTTGGAGGGGGGGGGGGGGGGGATTGGATATACATACATACATTCAAATTAGCTATTCAGTGCAATTTCTCTGCATTGGTTATAAGGCACAGTGATCACTATGGCTACATGCATTTTAAATAAGGTTTCTTGTGGCCATTACAGTATATGGAACCTCTTGTAAAACACAAAACACAAACAAATCCTGTGTCTTTTCTTCAACAAGTATATCTTACTAACTTTGGGGCTCATTTACATTTGGATGTAAGTCATTTTCATGGCATGCCTCTCAGATGTAACAGTACACGTCCGCACTCAGAGGCAGAACTCTGGGAGGCAACGGAGTCAGCTGCTGCCGTGCTCCTGCTTTGAAGGGGGGCACCTCTCCTCCTGTTCTGTGTGTTCAGCAACATTAATCAATTAAGTTAATTGACAGTAGCCGGTTTCTCTTCCGTAGCCGACTTCCCCACTAGTCACTACACCTTACAAATCACACCCTCTTTATTATAGATACACTGGAAGCAGACACATTACTGATGAAGCTATTTGCTCCTATAAAGGAAACATGAGAATTCCAACTATATGAAGTTATTTCTCTGACAATTACATGTAACTACTTCATACAGTTAGAATTCTCATACTTCCTATGCAAGAGCAGATATCTCCATCAGTAAGGTGCATGCTTTCAGTGTAAAAGCTTGTGCGTTCTAATCGTGGATATGACACTTGCAAATTAATTGTCAGAGAAATAATCAGCATTGGGAGGGACTGAGCAGATCTATGTAGTGTGTGGTTGGACCCCTACTTAGATCTGCCTAGTTGCAATGGTTTTGTAGTAGCTTCATATAGTTAGAATCTGCAGGCTTGCTATGTAGGAGCAAATTATATACATAAGGGGGGGGGCACCAATATTTTTCTTGCCTCCGGGCAATTGGGACATACTTACGCCACTGTCCGCACTCATAGGTGTTACTTTCACATTCTTACGCCACTGTCCGCACTCATAGGTGTTACTTTCACATTCTCCCTGAAATGCTTTTATAATATTTACAATATTGTAAAACACTAGCAGCATTTATGGAAGCAAGTTCTAGTATAGTAAACATAGAAGAGAGGGAACCCTGAAAGCTGGAGCCACAGGTGAAAGTCAGGAAGACATAAATTACATGTGGGTATCATACCTCCCAACATGATCCTCTACAGGAGGGGCAAAATGCTCTGCTTCATGGGCATTAATCATGAAGGAGCGGGTGGCGGCCACCTGTTGCCCATCACTGCCCTGTCTACTATCCTTTGAACCTGCATTTATGTGTGTCAGTTGCAATATTTAGCATACAAGTAGTACATTGAATGAAGAGTTCTAATCCATTGCTGGGGTAAATTACAAATACTGTAATAGAAGATAATTAATACACCCAGTATAACTCAGGCTGCTACAGTGTGACTGCTGCGGATTAGTTCTGCATCTGGCTGGGTACATATGAGGACACAAGGGTAACACACAATGAGGGTCTTGTTCTGGGCGGAAGTTATGCCATTTCATTCCAAGCAGTTAGCTGTGGGTTTGATGCAGGTTGATTGCAGGCTGAGTAAGTGAGGGGAAACCAGAAATACTAGTTTATCACAAACTGTATTTCTGTGACACATGTAAGACGCTGCAGGGGAACATGTCCAACATTCAGATTATTCTTTTTACTTTTTTATATATTACCATAGAGCAAGTTCATTTCAACGTTATAGGAGCTTGTTCAGAGTTGCACAGATCCGCAACTATTAGCAACTGCTCATGTGTTGGAACTGGTCATACGCAATTTGTGCATACAGCATATGGGCAATTCAGAGACCTACAGTATGCATCTCAGCTGAATCTCCACTTGCATGACGGGTGCAACTGGGCAGCAACAGGGTGTTTTGTGGGTACTGATTTGCACCAAGGATATGGCGGTGCACCTGTGCATCGATAGTAATGATTACTGCTTGCACAAACAGATGGATAAGGGCAGAACAGTTGCATAGGTGTGACCAACCAAGATGTGCCAAACAGCTTCATTTATCTCCAAGCACGCAATGTTGCTTACATGCAAAGGCGCCAAGATTGGTAACGCACCCTGGTACTTGGGGAATGTGGCTAAATCCTGGGAGATATGGCCATGCTCCCCCAAATGCAAAAATACTTTGCCCTGCACCAACAGCAGCACATGGACATTTGTCCCCCTCAGTTAACCAGGGCATGACCCAGGATACTGCTGGTCCTTCCAACAAGCTGGGGTAATTAGTTACCTGCTCCCCACCTATCAGCGCTCCTACTTATATGCAACTGTGAATCAGCCCAATAGTTAGTGTGACGTAGGTAACTACATAAGTGTCCTTTTTCTTGTAATGCTCATTCTAGCACCCTGTACCTGTCACAACCCATGCAGTTCCTCTTTCCTGTCTGGGGTGTTGCTCTCTGCATTGAGATACAGGTGACATGTCACAACCAGTGCAGTTCCTCTTTCCTGCCAGGGGTGTCGCTCTCTGCTCTGAGATACCTACCACCTGTCACAACCTGTGCAGTTCCTCTTTCCTGCCTAGGGTATTGTTCAGTGCTGAGATGCCAGAGTGTGCTAGAAGCACCAGAGCAGAGAGCGACACCGCAGGCAGGAAAGAGAAACTGCACTGGTTGTGACAGGTACAGGGGGCAAGAATGAACACTATCTTGCGTGTATAAATTACATACCATATCACAGATAAGACTTTATGGGGGAGATTCAATTGTTTGAAAAGTCAGCTGGGGGTCTGTTTTTTCCTATCTCATAGACAGGAAAAAAAAGACACCCAACCGACTTTTCAAACATCTGAATTCCCCCCTATATGTTTTTGTGTTTTTTTTTTTCAAAAATCTGTTTATTATTTTCAAAAGGCAACAAAACAGTGCATCACAGAGTGACATCAAAATGCATCATGTAACAGAACAAAAGAAAACATGAAATAGAACAGAACATTATATAATATATACGCAATATGATATTGTCCATGATGGCAATGTATACTATCCATCCGAATAGAAGAAACCAGGGACAATAGCAAAAAAACCCAAAACATATCATAAAAAAAATAGGGAAGGAGAGAGTTGATAAAGGAGGGAGGGGCAGGGGTGGGTGATGGGGAGATGGTTGAGTAATGCCAAAGCACACAAGTAAAGCTTTCCCTGCAAAACAAGGACAGCCGCCCCAGCTGAAGCGCCCCGACTTTTCAAACATCTGAATTCCCCCCTATATGTTTTTGTGTGTTTTTTTTCAAAAATCTGTTAATTATTTTCAAAAGGCAACAAAACAGTGCATCACAGAGTGACATCAAAATGCATCATGTAACAGAACAAAAGAAAACATGAAATAGAACAGAACATTATATACGCAATATGATATTGTCCATGATGGCAATGTATACTATCCATCCGAATAGAAGAAACCAGGGACAATAGCAAAAAAACCCAAGACATATCATAAAAAAAAATAGGGAAGGAGAGAGTTGATAAAGGAGGGAGGGGCAGGGGTGGGTGATGGGGAGATGGTTGAGTAATGCCAAAGCACACAAGTAAAGCTTTCCCTGCAAAACAAGGACAGCCGCCCCAGCTGAAGCGCCCCCCCCCCCCCCCCCAAATGCCGGTCACCCAAACCCAACCCTTTGGAACAAGTAGATTTCAATGCCAAATACGAGTCATGTAAAAGGATACTGTTATAAACATGTAGAGGAATAAGCTTCTTGGGCATATGAAGTAAGGCAGCTCAGAGTGAGGAGCAAACAAGGCTAGCTCAGAAGAGGAGTGAGTGTACACTTCTCTAGCCAGTAGCCAATCATTAATATAGTGGCAGAGCACAGCATTAGTAAACAGACCAATATTTGGTAAGCCCAGCCCACCCCTGTCTCTTGTCAATTGTAATTTTGCAACAGCAATCTATGGGTGACCCCTTTCCATAGAAAATACGTGAAAATTTTGTTGCAAAATCGCATATCTAAGGGCGATAGTGAGTATGGGGAGCATTTGAATGGGGACAGTTTTGGAAAAGCTACACTTTTAATGAATGCCAAACGACCTTAAAGGGACAAGGTCAACATTTTTGAGGCCTCCAAAAACATGGCCACCTGTGACAATGCAGGGGAGAAATTTAAACAGTAAAGTGTGGATAAGTGCACAGGGACAGTGATGCCATAAAATGTGAACAGTTGAAATTATTCATATTTTGAACGGGGACAATCATTAATTTATGATGGTATGTTTAACCTTTTACAGACCACATATTTTATTTAGATAAGTTAAATATGTTTGATACAGTCTATCCTATAGACCATCTATAGTGTTAATTATTAATACTGTATTCCATACACTATCAAGTGTTTAAAAAGACTAATATGCACATATATGTTCCAGGGTCAGTACTGTTTCTTCTACCACTCCCTCAGACTCCTGCACTTGCTCCAGTGTTTTGCAGAGTGGGAGATTGTAGGTTGTATTTGGAAACCCCCCTCTAGAAATCCTGCGTTTGCCCTGGATTAGTGCCGGGATGTGCCGCACTGAGAGCCAGCACTGTTTAGGCAGGTGTGTTGTGTATAGCAAAATTACCTATACTACTGATGATTGGTTAGATTTGGTATACTGTGAAGGAGATGAGGCTAGCATACTAGGTTAGATGCATCGTCGCTTGGAGAGTGATAAAATGGAGAAAGAAAAAGTACTAGCCAATCAGCAATCAGCTCCTAACTGCCATGTCACAGGCTATGTTTGAAAAATGAGAGCTAGGAGTTGACTGGCTGGTACTTTTCCGCTCTCCATTTTATCACTCTCCAAGCGATGATGCATCTCACACACTATTCCTGGCCTTGAAAGAGATCCCAGAAACGCATTGACATTTGTTTGGACTATACGGTAGATGGTGGAGGATTCTGGAGCTATTGCCCGACTGGGAGCTATACCGTGGCTGTGATCCGGGAAACCCCCAGGTATTTCTTTCAGCATCTATACACAGAGCTAATTTACATTGGTTTTCATGCACAGTCGGTAATTGCACCTTTATTCACACCGTCTTGTGGAATGCTTATCTTTTATGTGTGTTTTTTATACCTTTATACGTAAAAAAACAAAACTGCATGTTTAGATTAAAACGTACTACACTATGGACCCTATTCAGTATGGATCGCATCTGAGATGCGATCGCATACTGATGATTTTCAGGCCAGTGCGCATGTGCAGCACTTGTTCTGTGCATGTGCGGCCCAGGAGATGTGTTCGCATCTCTGTTTTGCAAATGCCTCTGCATGATTGACAGGCAGAGGCATTCGTAGGGCGGTCGGGGGTGGCAAAGCAGCATTGCGGGGGTGGTGTGGCGTAAACAGGGGTGGGTCTGGGCAATTTTCTGGGTGGCTGCGTGACGCCACACATGGCCACTGCAAAGGGAAACATGGACGCTCTGTGCCTGCCTTCGCAGCCAGGCTGCACAGGTAGGGGGCATCCCTACTTCAGCAGTGTGACTGCAATGGAATTGTGAATGCATCGCTGGTGGCCGTTTGCATGCTGGGCGGCCTTGCCTTGTACTAAGGGGGTAATTCAGAGTTGATCGTAGCAGCAAATTTGTTAGCAGTTGGGCAAAACCATGGGGGTAATTCCAAGTTGATCGCAGCAGGAAATTTTTTAGCAGTTGGGCAAAACCATGTGCACTGCAGGGGAGACAGATATAACATTTGCAGAGAGAGTTAGATTTGGGTGGGGTGTGTTTAAACTGAATTCTAATTTGCAGTGTAAAAATAAAGCAGCCAGTATTTACCTTGTACAGAAACAAAAAAACCCACCCAAATATAAATTTTTCTGCACATTTTATATCTGCCCCCCATGCAGTGCCCATTAGAGAACAATTTTTGCTGCTGCAATCAGGTCTGAATTAGGCCCTAATTTAGCAAAACTGCAATTGAAGCTGAATAAGGTCTAAAATACGTTTTTGTCTCTCACCTACTTTATGCAGCTGACTATGGGCCTAATTCAGACCTGATCGCAGCAGCAAATTTGTTAGCTAATGGGCAAAACCATAGGGGTCATTCCGAGTTGTTCGCTCGTTGCCGATTTTCGCAAACGGAGCGATTAAGGTGAAAATGCGCATGCGCATGGTACGCAGTGCGCATGCGCTAAGTATTTTAGCACAAAACGTAGTAGATTTACTCACGTCCGAACAAAGAATTTTCATCGTTGAAGTGATCGGAGTGTGATTGACAGGAAGTGGGTGTTTCTGGGCGGAAACTGACCGTTTTCTGGGAGTGTGCGGAAAAACGCAGGCGTGCCAGGATAAAACGCGGGAGTGTCTGGAGAAACGGGGGAGTGGCCGGCCGAACGCAGGGCGTGTTTGTGACGTCAAACCAGGAACGAAACGGGCTGAGGTGATCGCAGTGTAGGAGTAAGTCTGGAGCTACTCAGAAACTGCTAAGAATTTTCTATTCGCAATTCTGCTAATCTTTCGTTCGCAATTCTGCTAAGCTAAGATACACTCCCAGAGGGTGGCGGCCTAGCGTGTGCAATGCTGCTAAAATCTGCTAGCGAGCGAACAGCTCGGAATGACCCCCCATATGCACTGCAGGTGGGGCAGATATAACATGTGCAGAGAGAGTTAGATTTGGGTGGGTTACTTTGTTTCTGTGCTGGGTAAATACTGGCTGCCTTATTTTTAACGGCAATTTAGATTTCAGTTTGAACACACCCCACCCAAATCTAACTCTCTCTGCACATTTTATATCTCCCCCCCCCCCCCCCCCCCGCAGTGCACATGGTGTTGCCCATTAGCTAACAAATTTGCTGCTACGATCAGGTCTTAATTAGGCCCTATAACGTCTTGTAGGAGATTGTGAAGAAGGCTCCATATGCTCTGACAAACCCACAATAGCACTGTGTCTGGAGAAGAGGTGTCCCTATACAATAAGGGATGTATAATTTTATTATATATTTACTGATTTCAATAATAAGTGCCAATAGAAAGGACATTAAAAATTTTGGATGCATTAGTTGTTTAGTAAAGGAGCAATGTTCTTATGTGTGTCCTCTTTACAGGCAGCTTTGGCAGTGTGCGCATTTGATGGTACCTACCTATTGTTTTTTTTTTCATATTATACTGTATCATGTACGGTGGCAGTGGAATGTGGGGTGGAAGGAGCTGCAGCTCAACCCACCCCATTATTAATCAGGCCCTAGGCACAGGTACTGTAGCTATGTGACTGATCAGCAAAAACTAGATTCGTTTTTGCAGGAGAAGACGCATCAATTATAGGAAAGCATCTTGCGGTGCTAACCAGGGTATCTGGTTAGCAGACTGGCGTTGTAGATGCTGGTATTCAGAATACCGATGCTAAAATCCTGACACTGGTCACAAGACCGACACCGGGATACTGACATTGATGACAATGATGGTGATGGAATCCTGACTGCCGGCATCCCGATCGTAACAATGACGGTTAGGCTGCAGGGGGGAGCTTAGGTTTAGGCACGAGAGGGAAGGTTAGGGTTAGGAAGCAGTGGGGGGTTAGGGTTAGGCACGAAAAAGGAAGGGTTAAGGTAAGGCTGCGGAGAGGGAGGGTTAGGGGGGTAGAGGGGGAGCAGTGGCGTGCGGTGAGGTCAGTGGCTGGTGAGGTACTACAGCCATAATGTCCGCCGAATCCTGCCGATGACCCTTACCGCCGCTGAGCCAATGCCCGCTACTGCCTCTGAGCCGATGCCCGCTTCCACCGCCAATGGCTTACAAACTCGCCCACCATCAACTGACCCAGCCCTCCGCCACTAATTTGCATCTCAGTCCAATGCCGCCAATGCCCGCTGCCTGCCTGCTCATCATACTTGTTGTATATTGTACATTTTTATAGAAAAAATAATAATAATTAGTGTTTGGGACTGGGAAGGGAGTGGGAGGAGGACATGAATGCAATTTTGTTGTCCAGGGCTTCCATTAACTTAATGGAGAAGGGTCTGAATGGGTTAAAAAAAAATGCGTGAGGTCCCCCCTCCTAAGCATAACCAGCCTCGGGCTCTTTGAGCCGGTTCTGGTTGTTTAAATACTGGGCAAACAATTGGACAGGGGTTCCCCGTATTTAGACAACCACCACCAGGCTCTTAGTCCGGTCCTGGTTCCAAAAATATGGGGGACAATAGATGTAGGGGTCCCCCGTATTTTTAAAACCAGCACCGGGCTCCACTAGCCAGGGACATAATGCCACAGCCGGGGGACACATTTATGTAGGTCCCTGCGGCCGTGGCATTACCCCCCAACTAGTCACCCCTGGCCGGGATTCCCTGGAGGAGTGGGGACCCCTTAAATCAAGGGGTCACCCACCCTCCAGGCACCCAAGTGCCAGAGGTGAAACCCGAGGCTGTCCCCAGCACCCCTGGGCGGTGGGTGCCGAGCTGATAGCCATGTGTGTAAAAAAAAGAATATTGTTTTTTGTTGTGGAACTACAAGGCCCAGCAAGCCTCCCCCACTTGCTGGTACTTGGAGAACCTCAAGTACCAGCATGCAGGGAAATAACGGGCTTGCTGGTAACTGTAGTTCTACTACAACAAAAATACCCAAATAAAAACACAACTCGCACACCGTGAAAGTAAAAATTTCTTAAAACACACTTACACACTCACACATACTTACCTACATCCCACACCGGTCACGTCCACTTGTCCAGTAGAATCCAATAGGGATACCTGTAAAAATAAGAGAGAGATTACTTACCTACATCCCACGCCGATCACGTCCACTTGTCCAGTACAATCCAATAGGGTAGGGGTACCTGTAAAAATGAACATTATACTTTCAAACTTCGAGAGAGACAGAGGGGGTAATTCCAAGTTGATCGCAGCAGGAATTTTTTTAGCAATTGGGCAAAACCATGTGCACTGCAGGGGAGGCAGATTTAACATGTGCAGAGAGAGTTAGATTTGGGTGGGGTGTGTTCAATCTGCAATCTAATTTGCAGTGTAAAAATAAAGCAGCCAGTATTTACCCTGCACAGAAACAATATAACCCACCCAAATCTAACTCTCTCTGCACATGTTAAATCTGCCTCCCCTGCAGTGCACATGGTTTTGCCCAATTGCTAAAAAAAATTCCTGCTGCGATCAACTTGGAATTACCCCCAGAGAGAGAGAGAGTGAGGGAGGGCGGGATGTACTAAGCAGTAATATAGTGGTAAAACCTGTTACCGGCCCGATGTCTTTTCCCCGTATGTTCTATTAATCCTCAGCCTACTGCGCTGTCAGTTGCTTCCGCATCTCTTGTTCCACGTGACTTTTTCGGCACGGTACCTGCTCTCATAGGTAGCCTGTTGTTCCACCACGGGCACCGTATGTACGAACGCACAGGATCCCTCACCTCCAGGCATATGTGCCATTATTTAATGATCGGAGGTAATGGGTCCCGTACATTCGTACATATGGTGCCCGCGGTGGACCAATACGCTGCCTATGAGAGCAGGTATCATGCAGAAGAAGTGACGTGTAACAGGAGATGCGGAAGCAACTGAGAGCGTGGCAGGCTGAGGGTTAATTACATACGGGGAAAAGATATTGAGCTGGTTACCACTGCGTGACACACACACACACACACACACACTCACTCACTCACTCACTCTCTAACCTGCTGCTGCTGGGGAGAGCCGCAGGACCACGCCGGAGGAGAGGGAGAGTCGCTCCGGTCAGCGGGAGGACGGAGCCAGCAGAGGAGGGGGAGAGCCACACACCACTGCTCGGGTCAGCGGGAGGACAGAAGAGGTCAGGGGAGAGCCGCACACACTGCAAGGCCACTGCTCCTCCCGGCTACCTCCAGCGACACTCACCGTCGGACCCGCCGCCTCCAGCACCGCATGTGTGTGATTGGACAGCGGATCCAGCTCTGGATCCGCTGTCCAATCACAGGTGCCTCGCTGACATGGGGGTGGTGTCCCTGTCAGCGAGGCACTTGTAGAAGTGCCGCTTTCCCCATCTGATTTGAATGGGCTTTTACAGTCCAGTGCTTGGCCCCGCCCCCCGCTCTGTCCCGTTTCCATTATGTTTGGGAGGCACTGCTATCAGTGCCTCCCAAACACATTTAAGCCAGAAAAATTATTAGAATTACATAAAGAAGATCCTGTTATGACACAGAATATGTGTCATAATAAGTATCTTCTTTATATTATTTTAATAATTAATCACAGGCACTGCCTCCCCTGACTGCACGTCCCTGAGGGGGAGCCTTAGAATACTTACTTACCAGGTGTCGGTATTCTGACCCCTAGCGCCGGGATTCCAATAATATCCACCTACCAGGGCCAGAACAGGGCTCTATGCCTTCTTATACCGACCATGCCCCCCTAAACCTGTGATGTCATGACATCCCACCTAGGGAGAGTGGCCTCGGGCTCTAGGCAGAGCATCCTAAGAATGCTCCGGGCAGCTCCACAGACATCAAAGTGCCTGCCCAGAGTGTCCCTTGGATGCTCCAGACAGCTTAGCAGCAGTGCTAGAAGGCACCTTGCAAGCCACATGCAGGTGCCATGGGGTATCGGTAGTGCCATCCACAGGGCCATGCACCCTGTGCAATGGCACCACTCGTACACTGATAGTTATGAACTTAATTCCTACACCTAGGGTAAGATGTACTAAACCTTGGAGAGAGATAAAGTACCAGCCAATCAGCTCAGTGTTTGAAAAAAGACAGAAGCTGATTGGCTGGTACTTTATCTCTCTCCACTTTATTTCTCTCCATGGCTTAGTACATCTTAACCTTGGTTTGAAAGAGAAACTGGTGCCAGGTGTGACCGGCGGCCTCACACTCTAGTGCCCAGTGTACAGAAACTGGTGCCAGGGGCGGCCGGCCGCCTCACACTCTAGTGCCCAGTGTGCCGAAACTGGTGCCAGGGGCGACCGGCGGCATCACTCTCTAGTGACCAGTGTGCCGAAACTGGTGCCAGGGGTGACCGGCGGCCTCGCACTAGTGCCCAGTGTGCCGAAACTGGTACCAGGGGCGACCAGGGGCCTCACACTCTAGTACTCAGTGTGCAGAAACTGGTGCCAGGGACGACCGTTGGCCTCACACTCTAGTGACCAGTGTGCAGAAGCTGGTGCCAGGGGGAAATGGCGGCCTCACACTCTAGTGCCCAGTGTGCCGAAACTGGTGCCAGGGGTGACCGGCGGCCTCACTCTCTAGTGACCAGTGTGCAGAAGCTGGTGCCAGGGGGAAACTGCTGCCTCACACTCTAGTGCCCATTGTGCCGAAACTGGAGCCAGGGGCGAGCGGCGGCCTTACTCTCTAGTGACCAGTGTGCAAGAACTGGTGCCCAGTGTGCAAAACTGGTGCCCAGTGTGCAAAAACAATGGCCTCACACTCTTGTGCCCAGCGTGCCGAAACTGGTGCCAGGTGCGACCCGTGGCCTCACACTGGTGCCACGGGCGACCGGTGGTCTCGCACTCTAGTGCCCAGTGTGCCGAAACTGGTGCCAGGGGTGACCCTCGGTCTCACACTGGTGCCAGGGGTGACCGGTGGCCTCACACTCTAGTGCCCAGTGTGCAGAAACTGGTGCCAAGGGCAACAGGCGGCCTCACACTCTAGTGCCCGGTGTGCAGAAACTGGTGCCAGGGGTGACCGGCAGCCTCATAATCTAGTGCCCAGTGTTCTGAAACTGGTGCCAGGGGCAACCGATGGCCTCAAACTCTAGTGCCCAGTGTGCAGAAACTTGTGCCAGGGGCAGCCAGCTGCCTCACACTCTATTGCCAAGTGTGCCTAAACTGGTGCAAGGGGCGAACAGCGGCCTCACTTTCTACTGACCAGTGTGCAAAAACTGGTGCCAGGGGCAACCGGTGGCCTCACACTCTAGTGCCCAATGTGCAGAAACTGGTGCCAGGGGCAACTGGTGGCCTCACACTCTAGTGCCCAGTGTGCCAAAACTGGTTCCAGGGATGACCAGTGGCCTCACAATCTAGTGCCCAGTTTGCTGAAAATGGTGCCAGGGGCGACCTGTGGCCTCACAATCTTGTGCCCAGTGTGCAGAAACTGGTGCAAGGGTGGCCGACGGCCTCACACTCTAGTGCCCAGTGTGCAGAAACTGGTGCCAGGGGCGACCGGCAGCCTCACACTCTAGTGCCCAGTGTGCAGAAACTGGTGCCAGGGGCGACCAGTGGCCTCATACTCTAGTGCCCATTGTGCAGAAACTAGAGTGTGAGGCCAGGGAGGCCTCACACTCTAGTTCCCAGTGTGCAGAAACTGGTGCAAGGGGCGACCGGCGGCCACACACTCTAATGCCCAGTGTGCCAAAACTGGTGCCAGTGGCAACCCGCGGCCTCACACTCTAGTGCCCAGTGTGCTGAAACTGGTGTAAGGGGCGACCGGCGGCCTCACACTCTAATGCCCAGTGTGCTGAATCTGGTGCAAGGGGAGCTTGGGTAAGTCCCATCTGTTATTGGCATTCTCTCCTTGTGACTGGCTTCCTTTTGTTTTTATATGAATGAGTTACACTGATTTGCTTTGTATTGTGACCCATGAAACCACTTTAATCCCTTTAACAGCCATTGATCTGCCACATGAGCTAGATATACACTAAAAGATACAGGATCAAAGTTGTTTTTAACAAAGTGACATCATTCATCAAATTGGAAGAAATAACACTGATGCGTTACTACCGTAGATTTGTGCCAATTTTTTCTAAAACAGCTAAGGCATTAACAGATTTGACCAAAGGATATCCTCCTCCCGGGCGAGCAAACCTTTCAACAAAGAAAGTTCAACTCTATAGCCCTTATTTTAAGTCCAATGAGGAGTTTGGAAAACGTTGGATTATTGAATGTGAACAAGCTTTTTTGAAGCTAAAAGAGAGTTTGACCAACAGTCCAGTTCTTGCGTATGCATATCCTGCATCACCAATTAAGGTTGTAACACCAGGAAAAGTGAATTATCAAAGGAGCTACATCAATGACAGCTGTAGTGAGTCAGTAGTAAACATTGGAGAGGAGTTAACTTTAGCTCTATTACTAGTCGTAGACTTGCAGCATTTCAGGCATAGATTATATATCATATAGCCTGCATAAAATATCAACAACTAAGGGCTAAGTAACTTCAAGTACCAGACTAGTATTTCATAGTTGCAGGAGCATGGCCATAGCTCACAGACTAAGAGAATACAAAGTCTATTTATCACCATTCGAATCTGATGATGCGGATGACAGGTGATAAACTAGACCAAACTCGCACTGCGATAATTGATTACATCGCAGGGACGCATCAGTTATCGCATGCAGGGACAGAGCTTGCGGACAAGCTCTGTCCCTACGATGCCTCTCCGCAGCATCTTCTGGGTATATTTTGTAAAAAATACCCCGATGTCCTGCTGCGCATGCGCCACCGCCCGTTGCTACTACTGCCGCCAGATTCCACCCTTCCTTGCAAAAAGCCCCCCTCCCACACGGATTTTATACTTACCAGTCCAGGAGCTGGAGTCCGCTGCTCAAGGAGGCTGCCAGGCGCCAGGTACTTCTTCTGCTCTGTGACCTCCCAGGTGCTATAAATTGTGCTGCCGCTTTGCACCGTGGTCACAGCACAGCATATGGAGGTTCTGGCGCCTGGCAGCGCTCACCAGAGCAGCGGACACTGGCTCCCTGGACTAGTAAGTATGGCTGTGTTTTTTTTTTTTGTTTTTTTTTTATACACTGTGATCAGCTTGTGTGTCCATCGGACACACACAGAGCTGATCACTGGAGCCCGGTCCCCGCACAGCTTTCTCTGCTGGGGGCAAGGAAAGCTGGGCAAAGGGTGTACATCGTAGAGATGTGCACCGGAAATTTTTCGGGTTTTGTGTTTTGGTTTTGGGTTCGGTTCCGTGGCCGTGTTTTGGGTTCGAACGCGTTTTGGCAAAACCTCACCGAATTTGTTTTGTCGGATTCGGGTGTGTTTTGGATTCGGGTGTTTTTTTTCAAAAAACTCTAAAAAACAGCTTAAATCATAGAATTTGGGGGTCATTTTGATCCCAAAGTATTATTAACCTCAATAACCATAATTTCCACTCATTGTCAGTCTATTCTGAACACCTCACACCTCACAATATTATTTTTAGTCCTAAAATTTGCACCGAGGTCGCTGGATGACTAAGCTCAGCGACCCAAGTGGCCGACACAAACACCTGGCCCATCTAGGAGTGGCACTGCAGTGTCACGCAGGATGGCCCTTCCAAAAAACACTCCCCAAACAGCACATGACGCAAAGAAAAATGAAAGAAAAAAGAGGTGCAAGATAGAATTGTCCTTGAGCCCTCCCACCCACCCTTACGTTGTATAAACAGGCATTCCACCTCCTATATCGTGGTCAGTTGTATAGGCTTGAATGGCCTTTTGCTGCTCCTCCAACCTCTGAAGCATATAGAGGGTTGAATTCCACCTCGTTACCACTTCTTGCTTCAGATGATGGCAGGGCAGGTTCAGGCGTTTTTGGTGTTGCTCCAGTCTTCTGTACGTGGTGCCTGTACGCCGAAAGTGTCCCGCAATTCTTCTGGCCACCGACAGCATCTCTTGCACGCCCCTGTCGTTTTTTTAAATAATTCTGCACCACCAAATTCAAGGTATGTGCAAAACATGGGACGTGCTGGAATTTGCCCAGATTTAATGCACACACAATATTGCTGGCGTTGTCCGATGCCACAAATCCACAGGAGAGTCCAATTGGGGTAAGCCATTCCGCGATGATCTTCCTCAGTTGCCGTAAGAGGTTTTCAGCTGTGTGCGTATTCTGGAAAGCGGTGATACAAAGCGTAGCCTGCCTAGGAAAGAGTTGGCGTTTGCGAGATGCTGCTACTGGTGCCGCCGCTGCTGTTCTTGCGGCGGGAGTCAATACATCTACCCAGTGGGCTGTCACAGTCATATAGTCCTGAGTCTGCCCTGCTCCACTTGTCCACATGTCCGTGGTTAAGTGGACATTGGGTACAACTGCATTTTTTAGGACACTGGTGAGTCTTTTTCTGAGGTCTGTGTACATTTTCGGTATCGCCTGCCTAGAGAAATGGAACCTAGATGGTATTTGGTACCGGGGACACAGTACCTCAAACAAGTCTATAGTTGGCTCTGCAGTAATGATGGATACCGGAACCACGTTTCTCACCGCCCAGGATGCCAAGGCCTCAGTTATCCGCTTTGCAGCAGGATGACTGCTGTGATATTTCATCTTCCTTGCAAAGGACTGTTGGACAGTCAATTGCTTGGTGGAAGTAGTAAAAGTCGTCTTACGACTTCCCCTCTGGGATGACCATCGACTCCCAGCAGCAACAACAGCAGCGCCAGCAGCAGTAGGCGTTACACGCAAGGATGCATCGGAGGAATCCCAGGCAGGAGAGGACTCGTCAGAATTGCCAGTGACATGGCCTGCAGGACTATTGGCATTCCTGGGGAAGGAGGAAATTGACACTGAGGGAGTTGGTGGGGTGGTTTGCGTGAGCTTGGTTACAAGAGGAAGGGATTTACTGGTCAGTGGACTGCTTCCGCTGTCGCCCAAAGTTTTTGAACTTGTCACTGACTTATGATGAATGCGCTGCAGGTGACGTATAAGGGAGGATGTTCCGAGGTGGTTAACGTCCTTACCCCTACTTATTACAGCTTGACAAAGGCAACACACGGCTTGACACCTGTTGTCCGCATTTCTGTTGAAATACTTCCACACCGAAGAGCTGATTTTTTTGGTATTTTCACCAGGCATGTCAATGGCTATATTCCTCCCACGGACAACAGGTGTCTCCCCGGGTGCCTGACTTAAACAAACCACCTCACCATCAGAATCCTCCTTGTCAATTTCCTCCAGCGCCAGCAACACCCATATCCTCCTCATCCTGGTGTACTTCAACACTGACATCTTCAATCTGACAATCAGGAACTGGACTGCGGGTGCTCCTTCCAGCACTTGCAGGGGGCGTGCAAATGGTGGAAGGCACATGCTCTTCACGTCCAGTGTTGGGAAGGTCAGGCATCGCAACCGACACAATTGGACTCTCCTTGTGGATTTGTGATTTCGAAGAACGCACAGTTCTTTGCTGTGCTTTTGCCAGCTTAAGTCTTTTCATTTTTCTAGCGAGAGGCTGAGTGCTTCCATCCTCATGTGAAGCTGAACCACTAGCCATGAACATAGGCCAGGGCCTCAGCCGTTCCTTGCCACTCCGTGTGGTAAATGGCATATTGGCAAGTTTACGCTTCTCCTCCGACGATTTTATTTTAGATTTTTGAGTCCTTTTTTTACTGATATTTTGTGTTTTGGATTTTACATGCTCTGTACTATGACATTGGGCATCGGCCTTGGCAGACGACATTGATGGAATTTCATCGTCTCGGCCATGACTAGTGGCAGCAGCTTCAGCACGAGGTGGAAGTGGATCTTGATCTTTCCCTATTTTTGGAACCTCAACATTTTTGTTCTCCATATTTTAATAGGCACAACTAAAAGGCACCTCAGGTAAACAATGGAGATGGATGGATACTAGTATACTTATGGATGACGAGTGACTGACGACACAGAGGTAGCTACAGCCGTAGACTACCGTACTGCGTCTGCTAGTATAGAGATGATAATGATATAAAAAATATATATATATCACTACTGCAGGTATATATAATATAATGACGGACCTGCTGGACACTGTCAGCAGACTCCTAAACTACTAGTATGAAGAAGATAGAAAAATAAACCCCACCACAGGTAGGTATACAATTATGGACGAGCACTGACGACACAGAGGTAGCTATAGCCGTGGACTACCGTACTGCGTCTGCTAGTATAGAGATGATAATGATTTAAAAAATATATATATATCACTACTGCAGGTATATTGTTATGCACACCAGTGCCTGCAGGAATGTACTGGTGTCAGAACTGTTATGCACTCCAGCGCCTGCAGGAATGTACTGGTGTTTGAACTGTTATGCACACCAGTGCCTGCAGGAATGTACTGGTGTCTGAACGGATAGGTATGCAAAACAAATGAACTCACAGACAGACTGGGGAATATGACATTACGTACACAGAAGGTGATAGGGTAACAAAATACACACAAAGTGAACAGAGAAGCCCAGAGGCTAAGGAACTGGGTGTCTCCCTAGTATTAGTAATGCTCAGATGGGAAAAGCAAGATGTTGTGTTTTAATACGTAGAGAACCCGAAATGCTGTTGCTAAGGGCAACAGCAAAACCCTAAAGGGTTACCAACGGGTGTGGCAGTAAACTCCTTGGTCAGAGATGGAATGATAGACACAAGGAGAGTCTCCACAATCCTAATTCTCACTTGCAGTGCACAGGTTCAGCTTACTGCCACTAAACTGACACCTGACACCTTGCACAGTGAGACAGGTTTTAGGCAGGCAAGTCTTAGAATACAGCCGCAAACTTGCTAAGTTCACAGAGTAGTAAAAGAACCCCAGCAAGTTAAACGACTGACTCCAGTCTTACTGCTAGGTCTGGATTGGCAGAGTGTAGTACCAAATCCCCAGGCCTATTTGCAGTAAGCAACAACAAATACAAAGCTACACAGTACTGGCTAACTTTCAGGAACTGACTAACCAACAAAGATTCAGCAGCATCTGCTTAACCTGAGAAGAGGCCTTATAAAGCAGGTGCTGTCCACGCCCCACTCAGACCTCACAGACTGTGAGCACAAAAACCAGCACCGGATCCCCTGCCGTGCACAGAGCCTGTAACCACTGCACAGCAAAAGACCCGAACCGGAGTATCAGCTGCGCTCAGGTTACTCCGCTAGCACTTGTCTCCCGGTTGCCATGACGACGTGGCAGCACAGGGCAGGAGACCCTAACAGTACCCCCCCTCTGACGAGGGGTCAAAGAACCCCTACCACCGGGTTTATCGGGGAACTGCGAGAAGAAAGAGCGTATCAGTCTGGGGGCATGAAGATCACAACTGCGCACCCACGACCGCTCCTCCGGGCCATACCCCTTCCAATGCACCAAAAATGACAGCCGACCCCGAACCATCTTCGAGTCAAGAATCCTTTCAACAACAAACTCCCTCTGGCCACGTATCAGAAGAGGGGAAGGTCTTTCACTGGAAGAAGGATTACTAATCGCCCGTTTTAAAAGGGAACAATGAAATGTTTTATTGATACCCAAAGAACGGGGCAGATCTAACTGAAATGCCACCGGATTGATAACCCTGGTGATCTTAAAAGGGCCGATGAACCGGGGGCCTAACTTATGAGATGGCTGTCTCAACTTCAAATTCTTGGTAGACAACCAGACGAAGTCTCCTAATTTGAAGCTGCAGGGTCTTTTCCGCTTATCAAAAACCCTTTTGGTCAGTAATGACACAGACACAAGGGCTTTCTTCACTTTCCGCCAAATACCTCTAAGGACCGAAACCACAGAGGAACCACCAGGCGTGGAGTCCAGGGGGTCAAAAGAATTGGCCTTAGGATGATGCCCATACACACAAAGGAAGGGAGAGATCCCTGTAGCAGAGTGAGCCGCGTTGTTATAGGCAAACTCCGCCATGGACAGATGAGCAACCCAGTCAGTCTGACACTTGGAGACATAACACCTGAGGAACTGCTCCAAGGACTGGTTCACCCTTTCAGTCTGCCCATTAGACTGCGGATGGTAGCCTGACGACAAGCTGACAGAAATCTGGAGATCGGAACAAAATGCCCTCCAGAATTTGGCCACAAACTGGGATCCGCAGTCAGAGACCACATCAAGTGGCAACCCGTGGAGACGCACAACATGCAGCATAAATAATTCAGACAGGCGTCTGGCCGATAGCAGCCTAACCAGTGGAACGAAGTGCGCCATCTTCGAAAACCTGTCAACGACAACCCAGATGGCTGTCATCCCCGAGGATTTGGGCAAGTCCACCACAAAATCCATTGAAATGTGGGTCCATGGCTTAGATGGGATAGAGAGTGGATGTAATGGGCCAACAGGAACCCCTCTAGGAGTCTTATTTCGGGCACAGATGTCACATGCCCGAACCCACTGATCCACATCCTTAGCCACCGAGGGCCACCACACCGCCCTAGATAGCAACTCCCGAGTTCTGGCAATACCCGGGTGACCTGCCGACTTCTTGGCATGGAATTCCAGGAACACTCGCTGTCTTAACCTAGGAGGCACAAACAAGAGACCTACCGGAAGGTCTGGAGGAGCCTGCTCCTGTGCTCTAAGGACTAATGATAAGAGGTCCTGGGTAATGCCCACTTTAATACATGATGGGGACACAATGGGCAACGGCTCCTCGGTGGTCTCCTGGATTGGAGCAAAACTCCGCGAGAGCGCATCAGCCTTGATGTTTTTTGACCCAGGGCGATATGTTATCAAAAAATTAAAGCGAGCAAAAAACAAAGCCCATCGTGCCTGCCTGGAATTGAGATGCTTCGCTGACTCTAAATATGCCAGATTCTTATGGTCGGTGAGAATTGAGACCACAAACTTAGCCCCCTCAAGCCAGTGTCTCCACTCCTCGAGTGCATCCTTAATAGCCAACAATTCCCGGTTACCCACGTCATAATTCATCTCGGCAGGCAAAAATTTACGGGAAAAGTAAGCACAGGGATGAAGGCGATTATCAGACACTCCCATCTGAGAAAGCACTGCCCCAATACCCATCTCAGAGGCATCCACCTCCACCTCAAAAGGACGCTCTGGATCTGGGTGTCGCAGCACCTTGGCCGATACAAATGCCCTTTTGAGACGGGCAAAAGCCGCTTTAGCCTCACAAGACCAGTGAGCAACATCCGCCCCTTTCTTAGTGAGTGCCACCAAGGGCGCCACTATAGACGAAAATCCAGCGATAAATCGTCTATAAAAATTCGCAAAGCCCAGGAAACGCTGAAGCGCCTTCAAACTAGTGGGCTGCACCCAATCCAGGACTGCCTGTACCTTGGAACCCTCCATTTGGAAACCTTCTGGGGAGATAATATATCCTAGAAATGCGATTTGCTGAACTTCAAATTCGCACTTCTCCAGCTTCGCCCCAAGCCGGTGGTCTCTGAGTTTCTGGAGGACTAAGCGTACATGCTTCCGATGTTCCTCCAGGGAATGGGAGAAGATTAGGATGTCATCTAAGTATACAACTAAGAATCTATCCAAATATTCCCTGAGCACATCATTCATGAAATCCTGGAAGACTGCCGGGGCATTACAGAGCCCAAAAGGCATCACCAAATATTCATAATGCCCTGAGTGGGTATTAAAGGCAGTCTTCCATTCATCCCCCTCTCTTATTCGGATTAGATTGTACGCACCGCGTAGGTCAATCTTAGAAAAAATGGTGGCAGTACGAAGCTGGTCAAACAAGACCGCAATGAGGGGCAGTGGGTATGAGTTTTTAATCGTGATACGGTTCAATTCCCTGAAGTCGATGCAGGGTCGCAACGAACCGTCCTTTTTGCCCACGAAGAAGAACCCCGACCCAACTGGAGACTGTGAAGGTCTGATAAATCTCTTAGCCAAGTTCTCCTGAATGTACTCTGCCATAGCCTGAGTCTCAGGACGTGACAGGGAGTACAACCTGCTCTTGGGAAGCTTAGCATTTGGCAACAAATCAATGGCACAGTCATAGGGGCGATGGGGAGGTAGTACCTCTGCAACTTTTTTGGAGAACACGTCCGCAAAATCTGCATAACACCCTGGCAATCCTGGCAAACTTAGCTGCGAGAGCCTGACTGGAAGGCTCAAGCAACTCCTGAAACAATCAGTACCCCAACTAAGAATCTCCCCAGAGACCCAGTCAAATTTAGGATTGTGGGCCCTTAACCAGGGTAACCCCAACACCAATGGGGCAAAAGTACAGACAGTCACATAAAAGGACAATTTTTCAGAGTGTGTGGCTCCAATAAACAAAGAAATCTGGCTAGTGCAAGAGGTAATTTTACCTTGGGATAATGGTTCCCCGTTTAACCCACAAATCTCAATTTCCGATGCCAAGGGTACTAAGGGAACAGAGTGTTTCAGGGCGAATTGGCGGTCCATAAAAACCCCGTCGGCCCCACTGTCCACAAAGGCCTCAGTCTTGACAGTTTGACCGAGGATCTTCAAGGTCACCGGAATGATAAAAGTCTTCTTGGGAAATTCTGACTTCTGGCCTGACAGGATATTTCCCATCACCCTCAGGCCCTGAAGTTTTCCGGCTTTTCTGGGCATGATACTACCACATGACCTTTATTCCCACAGTACAAACACAACCCCTGCTGTCTCCTCCGCGTCTTCTCACGCGAGGAGAGGCGGGTAGCCCCAATCTGCATAGGCTCCTCGGAAAATTCCTCAGAGTCTGAGGTTCCCTTGGGAAAGAAGGAAACCTCAGTCTCCCTTTCAAGCCTACGCTCTCTCAGCCGTCTATCCACCCGGATGGATAACTGCATGAGCTGATCCAAGCTATCAGGCAAGGGATATTGTATCAGTTGGTCCTTTATCTGGTTAGAAAGACCTCTTCGGTACTGGTGTCTCAGGGCTGGGTCATTCCACTGGGTATCATGGGCCAACCTCCGAAACTCCGTACAGTAAACCTCAACTGGCCTTCGCCCTTGCTTAAGGATTGAAATCTGAGCCTCGGCTGAGGCCGTCTTGTCAGGGTCATCATACAACATGCCCAGTGCCGTAAAAAAAGCATCAACACTTTTAAGCGACGGACAGTCAGGCTGCAACCCATATGCCCAGACCTGTGGGTCTCCTTGTAGCAAGGAAATCACTATGCCCACCCGCTGAATCTCCGACCCAGAAGACTGAGGCCTAAGCCGGAAGTATAGCTTGCAGCTCTCCTTGAAACAAAAGAACTGCGAGCGATCTCCAGAAAAACGATCCGGGAGATTTACTTTCGGCTCCTTAACCCCTGAAGGTGCTGCTGCTGCGGGAGCTCCGCCAGCGGCCTGGGAGGTGTGCATTTTAATGGACAAATCATTGAATTGTCGAGTCAGGACCTGCACCTGATCGACCACCTGTTGCAACGTATTTTGAGGGGTATGCTCCATATTCCCACAAAATTTCAACAGGAGTATTGGGCTGCTGAATATGTTATGCACACCAGTGCCTGCAGGAATGTACTGGTGTCAGAACTGTTATGCACTCCAGCGCCTGCAGGAATGTACTGGTGTTTGAACTGTTATGCACACCAGTGCCTGCAGGAATGTACTGGTGTCTGAACGGATAGGTATGCAAAACAAATGAACTCACAGACAGACTGGGGAATATGACATTACGTACACAGAAGGTGATAGGGTAACAAAATACACACAAAGTGAACAGAGAAGCCCAGAGGCTAAGGAACTGGGTGTCTCCCTAGTATTAGTAATGCTCAGATGGGAAAAGCAAGATGTTGTGTTTTAATACGTAGAGAACCCGAAATGCTGTTGCTAAGGGCAACAGCAAAACCCTAAAGGGTTACCAACGGGTGTGGCAGTAAACTCCTTGGTCAGAGATGGAATGATAGACACAAGGAGAGTCTCCACAATCCTAATTCTCACTTGCAGTGCACAGGTTCAGCTTACTGCCACTAAACTGACACCTGACACCTTGCACAGTGAGACAGGATTTAGGCAGGCAAGTCTTAGAATACAGCCGCAAACTTGCTAAGTTCAGAGTAGTAAAAGAACCCCAGCAAGTTAAACGACTGACTCCAGTCTTACTGCTAGGTCTGGATTGGCAGAGTGTAGTACCAAATCCCCAGGCCTATTTGCAGTAAGCAACAACAAATACAAAGCTACACAGTACTGGCTAACTTTCAGGAACTGACTAACCAACAAAGATTCAGCAGCATCTGCTTAACCTGAGAAGAGGCCTTATAAAGCAGGTGCTGTCCACGCCCCACTCAGACCTCACAGACTGTGAGCACAAAAACCAGCACCGGATCCCCTGCCGTGCACAGAGCCTGTAACCACTGCACAGCAAAAGACCCGAACCGGAGTATCAGCTGCGCTTAGGTTACTCCGCTAGCACTTGTCTCCCGGTTGCCATGACGATGTGGCAGCACAGGGCAGGAGACCCTAACATATATATAATATAATGACGGACCTGCTGGACACTGTCAGCAGACTCCTAAACTACTAGTATGAAGAAGATAGAAAAAAAAAACCCACCACAGGTAGGTATACAATTATGGACGAGCACTGACGACACAGAGGTAGCTACAGCCGTGGACTACAGTACTGCGTCTGCTAGTATAGAGATGATAATGATATAAAAAATATATATATATCACTACTGCAGGTATATATAATATAATGACGGACCTGCTGGACACTGTCAGCAGACTCCTAAACTACTAGTATGAAGAAGATAGAAAAAAAAACTCCCACCACAGGTAGGTATACAATTATGGACGAGCACTGACGACACAGAGGTAGCTACAGCCGTGGACTACCGTACTGCGTCTGCTAGTATAGAGATGATAATGATATAAAAAATATATATATATCACTACTGCAGGTATATATAATATAATGACGGACCTGCTGGACACTGTCAGCAGACTCCTAAACTACTAGTATGAAGAAGATAGAAAAAAAACCCCCACCACAGGTAGGTATACAATTATGGACGAGCACTGACGACACAGAGGTAGCTACAGCCGTGGACTACCGTACTGCGTCTGCTAGTATAGAGATGATAATGATATAAAAAATATATATATATCACTACTGCAGGTATATATAATATAATGACGGACCTGCTGGACACTGTCAGCAGACTCCTAAACTACTAGTATGAAGAAGATAGAAAAATAAACCCCACCACAGGTAGGTATACAATTATGGACGAGCACTGACGACACAGAGGTAGCCACAGCCGTGGACTACCGTACTGCGTCTGCTAATATAGAGATGATAAAGATGATAGAGATGAACAAAAAAAATATAACACTACTGCAGGTAAATATTTATATAATATAATGAATGACGGACCTGCTGGACACTGTCAGCAGAATGCGTTTATAGAATTAAAAAAAAAAACACCACAGGAGTGTTTAACTTTTTCAGGCAGACAATATACTGGTGGTCACTGGTCAGTCACACTGGCAGCAAAAGTGTGCACTGTACTCCTGCTATAACTGCACCCCAGTCTCCCCCACAATTCAGCTGTGTGAGCAGTGAGCACTCAGCACAGTCAGATATACATAGATGA
This sequence comes from Pseudophryne corroboree, assembly GCF_028390025.1. Taxonomy (NCBI): domain Eukaryota; kingdom Metazoa; phylum Chordata; class Amphibia; order Anura; family Myobatrachidae; genus Pseudophryne; species Pseudophryne corroboree. The sequence continues at coordinate 283,415,513 of NC_086449.1, forward strand.
TATTATCATGCAGCACACTGAGGCTGAGCACAGATATGGTATGTGACTGTGTATCGTTTTTTTTCAGGCAGAGAACGGATTATATTAAATAATAAATAAAACTGGTGGTGGTCACTAGTAACTATCAGCAAAACTCTGCACTCTGAGTACTCCTAATGCTCCCCAAAATTACTAAGTTAGTAGTAAATCAACTCAAGTGTCTCTATCTATTCTAACGGAGAGGACGCCAGCCACGTCCTCTCCCTATCAATCTCAATGCACGTGTGAAAATGGCGGCGACGCGCGGCTCCTTATATAGAATCCGAGTCTCGCGATAGAATACGAGCCTCGCGAGAATCCGACAGCGGGATGATGACGTTCGGGCGCGCTCGGGTTAACCGAGCAAGGCGGGAAGATCCGAGTCTGCCTCGGACCCGTGTAAAAAGGCTGAAGTTCGGGGGGGTTCGGATTCCGAGGAACCGAACCCCATCGCAGTGCTGCCCTGTGAATTCGCCAACCTGAGCTCACTTTTTTCATTTATTTTGTAAATTCGGCCACATTGCATTCCCCATTATATAAGTATGGGAAATGAGATGTGGCTTACTTAAAAAATTACAATTAAAGGGTCTAGAGCAGGTTTTCATGAAAACTGTTCCAAATGCCTTTAAAACATTTGAGTGATACTTAATGTGAATATCTCACAGTTTCAGTAATCCCTCAGGATCTTCTAAGACATTCACTAACATCTGTATATGCTAGTTCTGCTTAGCTGCCACCTAGACTGTTCAAAACTCTGAGCACTTTTTACACAGCTGCATTCCAGATATACTGTATATAACAACAGTGGTTGCCCTGAAACTGAGATTTCGTTTAAAGGAGGAATTAATACCCTTAGATACTACTACAGGAAGATATAGGAGAACATCACTAACTACAAATTTTGGATATTAACTAATATGTGGAGATTATAGTAGATCGTCAGCTAACTGTAACTTTATTTCATTCAACTCAGCCAGGGAGAACCACAGTGTCATTGAAACCGGGTTCATCAAATAATAAAGAACCATTCATAATAAACAAATTTGTGCACCAACGAGAGTATGGCCAACAACAAAACTTGCAAACTATTTCATTCTATTTTAATTATTTCTGTATTTTAGAGTTTCATAGACTACAAGAGTAGTAACTTTGGTACAACGCGTGAGTGTGGGTTTGTGTGAGATAGTATATCTTATTGGGTCCAGGACCATTTTAACTATGGAAATAAGGGTACAAACTCAAGGGTGCTTGAGGAAGTTATAGCAAAGTCAGTTATTATTATTCATTCAAACTCATATCATACATATTTCTGTGTTCTATACATTTAATGGAATGTGACTGCATTGAAATTAAATATGCTGTATTAATAGTTTTTGTGGTCATTTTGATATGCAGACCATGGGAGTTCATTAGCTAATAATTGTTTACGAGTTAACGCTTTATTTTTATTCTGTGCCAGGCTATGGAAGATGTTGGTAGAAGATTAAGTTCCAGCTTAATAAATTCTTCATATTTATTTTTTCTTGTGTCAATTTAATTGATTGAGTGTACTTATTTGCTAATGGTATTAGGGTTTCCCAAGACTGCCCTATTATTTATTAGAAATAAAACAAAACTTGGGTGGAGGCTTTGCCACAATCAACATAAAAATAAAATTGTGTGAGTAGTTTTGTTTACCACGTCCCATCTTACAGGTGAGCAAGTGTTACAGTGCAGCATCAATGTACAGAGAGGTGCTAAAGCAGATGGGATAGAGAGAGGTGCTACAGCAGCTGGGATAGAGAGAGGTGCTGCAGCATCCGGGCCAAAAAGAGGTGCTGCAGCAGCCGGGCCAGAAAGAGGTGCTGCAGCAGCGGGGACAGAGAGTTGTGCAGCAGGATAGAAGTAACACTGCTGCACAGCTACATGCAGACAGTGAGACATTTAAAGAGAGTGGGCAGAGTTTCGGCATGTGCTGGTTGTCAGTGTCTCCTGCTGTCACCTTTGGCCTACCCTGTTTCCTACCTAGTCTCTGAGTCCGAGTCTATGTGCGCCCCCTCTGCTTCTCCTCCTCCTACACTACGGCTGCCTGTACAGGGCCCGCAGTATAGTGGGTGGAGGGAGGTGGTGTGGTCAAGCGGCAGCGCACCCTCTAACTTTTCCAGCGGCCGGAGCTCGCGCTCCACCAGAGACACCCTTGCTACACACCTTTTTGTACCCCATATAAGTGCGAGGAGCTGCATTTGGGTGTTGCTTACTGTACCAGTAGGGACCTATGCAGCAGCTGCCCTGCCAGTGAACCTCTCCCTGTAGTTTAGCATCCAGTCAGCCTGTACAGATTTATTATGCTAGCACCTCACACTACACTGATACTGTTATATAATGGCAGTATGGCACGTCTATTGGAAACCGTTCCTGAGTTATTTGACATTTGGCAGAGCAACGTATTACTGTAAAGTTTACAGTAATATTGTAGAATTCACTAGAAATCAGATGTGGATGGATGCTGGCATTATAGTTAAATCAAACATGAGCAATGACACATTCAGCAAAGGAAGGATTCCCATATTATATCAAATGGCATAGCTGACAACACAAAGCTCATCAAACATCATGACCTGGAAATAGTAAAAGTTTTGTTGAAGAAAAGCATAGTTAGGCACAAAGTTTTGGGGGATAATGATGACCCCATTATCTGGTGCAGAAATAGAGGCTGATACTCAGGGACATAGCCAAACTTTGTGGCAACATTCTGTAGGGGCCCCGTCCCAATGCTTTTAGAGAGACACTTCTCTGCAGCAGTTGTTCATTTTATGCCCTATAATAGTGCCCTAGTTGTTCATTTTCTGAACCATAGTAGAGCCTTATTTAATGTTATGCCCCATAGTAGTGCCCTAGTTTCTTTTATGAATCGTAGTAGTGCTATGTCACATTTCAGAGCTGCCAGTACACATTATGCTGCACAGTACCCCGAATTCACATTATGATATATGGTTCCCCCCGTTCATATTGTGCCTCATTACAGTGCCCCGGTTCATATTATGCAACATTAAAATGCCCTTCAGTTCATTTTATACCACACTACAATGAGCAGGTCCAGGGGCATACCTAGATATATTGCAGGCCCCAAGGAAAAAGTTTGAAAGGACCTCTACGTACCACCCAATGGCAAAAAATGTATATAACACATGTAACTTTGACAGGGAAGGTGGGTCCCTCTCAGCTCTGGGCCCCATAGCAGCTGCACTGCCTGCACCTATGGTAGCTACGCCCTTGGAAAGTGAGTCCTGGATATTTAAAATGCGAGGTGGTAATACGAAAATTACTATAGGCTGGGTTTTGCAAATCCACCGTAGAGAGGCCACCTAAAGGGAGTATCTCTGATTTATGCAGGTTAATTTTGTAACCAGCAAAACAGCCAAATACAGACAGCATAGTGATAATGGCAGGTATTGAGATGGTGGGATTAGATACAAAAAGCAGCATATCATCTGCGAATAGCGAAAGTTTCAGTTCCACTTGACCAATAAAGATGCCAGTATATTCCACTGAGGATAGCAAAGCCACAGCTAGCGACTCCAATGCCTCTGCAAAGAGTAGGGGGGACATAGGCATCCCTGTCGTGTGCCACAACAAACCTGAAATGCACAGGATAAATAGCCATTGCTGGAAACCTGGGTGGGTTGGGGAGGAATCCCAATTTAAGCAGAGTCTTGTACAGGTGATCCCAGGTGACCAAGTCCAAAGCCTTCTTGGCATCCACGGAAATTATAATCTGTGGGATAGGAGAAGAAGTTAAGGCAGGTTACTAGATGACCGAGATCACCTTCCTGATATTCATCATGGAATGTCTACACCAGATAATACCAGTTTGGTCCGATGCTGTAATAGAAGGGAGTACTAGTTTGCAACAGTCAGAGATAAGCTTTATAAACAGTTTATAATCTACATCTAGCAATGAAATAGGGTGGTAGGAGGTAGGTTGCTCAGGATCACGACCAGGCTTCGGAAGCACTTTGATGACAGCGGAATTAAAGTATTTGGGAATAGCATAATTGGTGAGATTAGAATTAAACAAAAGAGGTTAAAGGCGGGCATATCACATTATTGAAAATTTTTAACAATTCCCCAGAGAAGTCACCCGGACCAGGTGCTTTTAGGGCATACTTGCCTACTCTCCTGGAAGCTGTGTGAGGCTCCCGTTTTTTTGGGGTAGCCTCCCGCACCCCCGGAAGAGTAGGCAGGTCTCCCGCATCCTAGTGATGCTGGCAGGATGGAGAGATACTCTCCTGAGTTCGCGAGTCTCTGGAGTAGGGAAGGGGTTAAAATTACGCAAATTGCATCATTTATAGATGATGTCACAGCCCGCCCCCTGAAGTCTCCTGCAGCGTCTCCTCTCCAAGATTCTCTCGGATAGGAGACATTCAAAGTAGGTAAGTATGTTTTAGGGGCTTTTTAGGGATTTGCATGGGGGGGGGGGTGGAGCCAAGCACGGGGTGGGGACTGAGGTGACCCAGTATATGCTATGTCAATAAAACTAGTGTGTCTGTGTGTATATTAGAGATGTGCACCGGAAATTTTTTGGATTTTGTGTTGTGGTTTTGGATTCAGTTCCGCGGCCGTGTTTTGGATTCGGACGCGTTTTGGCAAAACCTCCCTTAAACATTTTTGTCGGATTCGGGTGTTTTTTTCAAAAACCCCTCAAAAGCAGCTTAAATCATAGAATTTGGGGGTAATTTTGATCCTATAGTATTATTAACCACAATAACCATAATTTCCACTCATTTCCAGTCTATTCTGAACACCTCACACCTCACAATATTATTTTTAGTCCTAAAATTTGCACCCAGGTCGCTGGATGACTAAGCTGAGCGACCCAAGTGGCCGGCACAAACACCTGGCCCATCTAGGAGTGGCACTGCAGTGTCAGACAGGATGGCACTTAAAAAAATTGGCCCCAAACATCACATGATGCAAAGATAAATTAAAAAAAAAAAGAGGTGCAAGGTGGAATTGTCCTTGGGCCCTCCCACCCACGTTGTATAAACAGGACATGCACACTTTAACAAACCCATCATTTCAGCTACAGGGTCTGCCACATGACTGTGGCTGAAATGACTGGTTGGTTTGGGCCCCCAATAAAAAAAAAAAGCAATCAATCTCTCATTGCTCAAATTGGCTCTACAGAGGCAAGATGTCCACCTCATCATCATCTTCCGATTCCTCACCCCTTTCACTGTGTACATCCCCCTCCTCACAGAGTATTAATTCGTCCCCACTGGAATCCACCATCTCAGGTCCCTGTGTACTTTCTGGAGGCAATTGCTGGTGAATGTCTCCACGCAGGAATTGATTATAATTCATTTTGATGAACATCATCTTCTCCACATTTTGTGGAAGTAACCTCGTACACCGATCGCTGACAAGGTGACCGGCTGCACTAAACACTCTTTCGGAGTACACACTGTAGGGGGGGGGCAACTCAGGTAAAATAAAGCCAGTTTGTGCAAGGGCCTCCAAATTGCCTCTTTTTCCTGCCAATATACGTACGGACTGTCTGACGTGCCTACTTGGATGCGGTTACTCATATAATCCTCCGCCATTCTTTCAATGGTGACAGAATCATATGCAGTGACAGTAGACATGTCAGTAATCGTTGGCAGGTCCTTCAGGCCGGACCAGATGTCAGCACTCGCTCCTGACTGCCCTGCATCAGTGCCAGCGGGTGGGCTCGGAATTCTTATTCTTTTCTTCGCAGCCCCAGTTGCGGGAGAATGTGAAGGAGGAGCTGTTGACGGGTCACGTTCTGCTTGAGTTGACAATTTTCTTAACAGCAGGTCTTTGAACCTCTGCAGACTTGTGTCTGCTGGAAAGAGAGATACAACGTAGGCTTTAAACCTAGGATCGAGCATGGTGGCCAAAATGTAGTGCTCTGATTTCAACAGATTGACCACCCGTGAATCCTGGTTAAGCTGATTAAGGGCTCCATCCACAAGTCCCACATGCCTATCGGAATTGCTCCGTTTTAGATCCTCCTTCAATCTCTCCAGCTGCTTCTGCAAAAGCCTGATGAGGGGAATGACTTGACTCAGGCTGGCAGTGTCTGAACTGACTTCACATCTGGCAAGTTCAAAGGGTTGCAGAACCTTGCACAACGTTGAAATCATTCCACTTGAGTCAGGTGCATTCCCCCTCCTTTGCCTATATCGTAGGCAGATGTATAGGCTTGAATGGCCTTTTGCTGCTCCTCCATCCTCTGAAACATATAGAGGGTTGAATTCCACCTCGTTACCACCTCTTGCTTCAGATGATGGCGGGGCAGGTTCAGGAGTGTTTGCTGGTGCTCCAGTCTTCGGCACGCGGTGGCTGAATGCCGAAAGTGGCCCGCAATTCTTCGGGCCACCGACAGCATCTCTTGCACACCCCTGTCATTTTAAAAAAAAAATCTGCACCACCAAATTCAATGTATGTGCAAAACATGGGACATGCTGGAATTTTCCCACATGTAATGCACGCACAATATTGGTGGCGTTGTCCGATGTCACAAATCCCCAGGAGAGTCCAATTGGGGTAAGCCAATCTGCGTCGATGTTCCTCAGTTTCCGTAAGAGGTTGTCAGCTGTGTGCCTCTTATGGAAAGCGGTGATACAAAGCGTAGCCTTCCTAGGAACGAGCTGGCTTTTGCAAGATGCTGCTACTAGTGCCGCCGCTGCTGTTCTTGCTGCGGGAGGCAATACATCTACCCAGTGGGCTGTCAGTCATATAGTCCTGAGTTTGCCCTGCTCCACTTGTCCACATGTCCGTGGTTAAGTGGACATTGGATACAACTGCATTTTTTAGGACACTGGTGAGTCTTTTTCTGATGTCTGTGTACATTCTCGGTATCGCCTGCCTAGAGAAGTGGAACCTAGATGGCATTTGGTACCGGGGAAATAATACCTCAAGAAATTCTCTAAGTCCCTCTGAACTAACGGTGGATACTGGACGCACGTCTAACACTAACACAGCTGCCAAGGCCTGAGTTATCCACTTTGCAACAGGATGACTGCTGTAATATTTCATCTTCTTCACAAAGGACTGTTGGACAGTCAGTTGCTTACTGGAAGTAGTACAAGTGGTCTTCCGACTTCCCCTCTGGGATGACGATCGACTCCCAGCAGCAACAACAGCAGCGCCAGCAGCAGTAGGCGTTACACTCAAGGATCCATCGGAGGAATCTCAGTTAGGAGAGGACTCGTCAGACTTGCCAGTGACATGGCCTGCAGGACTATTGGCGTTCCTATCTAAGGAGGAAATTGACATTATGGGAGTTGGTAGGGTGGTTTGCAGGAGCTTGGGTACAAGAGGAAGAAGGGATTTAGTTGTCAGTGGACTGCTTCCGCTGTCACCCAAAGTTTTTGAACTTGTCAATGACTTCTGATGAATGCGCTCCAGGTGACGTATAAGGGAGGATGTTCCTAGGTGGTTAACGTCCTTACCCCTACTTATTACAGCTTGACAAAGGCAACACACGGCTTGACACCTGTTTTCCGCATTTCTGTTAAAATAATTCCACACTGAAGAGGTGATTTTTTTGGTATTTTGACCAGGCATGTCAATGGCCATATTCATCCCATGGACAACAGGTGTCTCCCCGGGTGCCTGATTTAAACCACCTCACCATCAGAATCCTCCTTGTCAATTTCCTCCTCAGCACCAGCAACACCCATATCCTCATCCTGGTTTACTTCAACAGTGACATCTTCAATTTGACTATCAGGAACTGGAATGTGGGTGCTGCTTCCAGCACTTGCAGGGGGCGTGCAAATGGTGGAAGGAGCCACCTCTTCCCGTCCAGTGTTGGGAAGGTCAGGCATCGCAACCGACACAATTGGGCTCTCCTTGGGGATTTGTGATTGAGAAGAACGCACAGTTCTTTTCTATGCTTTTGCCAGCTTAACTCTTTTCATTTTTCTAGCCGGAGGATGAGTGCTTCCATCCTCATGTGAAGCTGAACCACTAGCCAGGAACATAGGCCAGGGCCTCAGCCGTTCCTTGCCACTCCGTGTCGTAAATGGCATATTGGCAAGTTTACGCTTCTCATCAGACGCTTTTAATTTAGATTTTTGGGTCATTTTACTGAACTTTTGTTTTTTGGATTCTACATGCTCTCTACTATGACATTGGGCATCGGCCTTGGCAGACGACGTTGATGGCATTTCATCGTCTCTGCCATGACTAGTTGCAGCAGCTTCAGCACTAGGTGGAAGTGGATCTTGATCTTTCTCTATTTTACCCTCCACATTTTTGTTCTCCATTTTTTAATGTGTGGAATTATATTCCAGTAATATTATTATATCAAATAGCAATGGCCTACTGTACTGTACAACTATATACTGTTGGTCACCAAAATGCTGCACTGTACTACTATATATACTGCTCACAACAATGCAGCACAGATATGGATACTTGAAGTGACACGGAGCTGCAAGATACAGCAATGGCCTACTGTACTGTACAACTATATACTGTTGGTCACCAAAATGCTGCACTGTACTACTATATATACTGCTCACAACAATGCCGCACAGATATGGATACTTGAAGTGACACGGAGCTGCAAGATACAGCAATGGCCTACTGTACTGTACAACTATATACTGTCGGTCACCAATATGCTGCACTGTACTACTATATACTGCTCACAACAATGCAGCACAGATATGGATACTTGAAGTGACACGGAGCTGCAAGATACAGCAATGGCCTACTGTACTGTACAACTATATACTGTCGGTCACCAATATGCTGCACTGTACTACTATATACTGCTCACAACAATGCAGCACAGATATGGATACTTGAAGTGACACGGAGCTGCAAGATAAAGCAATGGCCTACTGTACTGTACAGCTGTATACTGTTGGTCACCAAAATGCTGCACTGTATTACTATATATACTGCTCACAACAATGCAGCACAGATATGGATACTTGAAGTGACACGGAGCTGCAAGATACAGCAATGGCCTACTGTACTGTACAACTATATACTGTGGTCACCAAAATGCTGCACTGTACTACTATATATACTGCTCACAACAATGCAGCACAGATATGGATACTTGAAGTGACACGGAGCTGCAAGATACAGCAATGACCTACTGTACTGTACAACTATATACTGTTGGTCACCAAAATGCTGCACTGTACTACTATATATACTGCTCACAACAATGCAGCACAGATATGGATACTTGAAGTGACGCGGAGCTGCAAGATAAAGCAATGGCCTACTGTACTGTACAGCTAATTACTGGTGGTCACCAAAATGCTAAACTGTACTACTATATATACTGCTCACAACAATGCAGCACAGATATGGATACTTGAAGTGACACGGAGCTGAAAGATACAGCAATGGCCTACTGTACTGTACAACTATATACTGTCGGTCACCAAGATGCTGCACTGTACTACTATATATACTGCTCACAGCAATGCAGCACAGATATGGATACTTGAAGTGACACAGAGCTGCAAGATACAGCAATGGCCTACCGTAGTGTACAACTATATACTGTTGGTCACCAAAATGCTGCACTGTACTACTATATATACTGCTCACAACAATGCAGCACAGATATGGATACTTGAAGTGACGCGGAGCTGCAAGATACAGCAATGGCCTACTGTACTGTACAGCTAATTACTGGTGGTCACCAAAATGCTAAACTGTACTACTATATATACTGCTCACAACAATGCAGCACAGATATGGATATTTGAAGTGACACGGAGCTGCAAGATACAGCAATGGCCTACTGTACTGTACAACTATATACTGTCGGTCACCAATATGCTGCACTGTACTACTATATACTGCTCACAACAATGCAGCACAGATATGGATACTTGAAGTGACACAGAGCTGCAAGATACAGCAATGGCCTACCGTAGTGTACAACTATATACTGTTGGTCACCAAAATGCTGCACTGTACTACTATTATATATAGTATATACTGGTCACACAACAATGCAGCAGATATTGAGCACTGATCAGTATACTGTCTAGAACTGAGTCTGACATGGAGCTGCAAGATACAGCAATGGCCTACTGTACTGTACTGTACTAATATAATATACTGGTGGTCCCCACAATGCAGCACACTGAGCACAGATATTTGCAGCACACTGAGCACAGATATGGAGCTTTTCAGGGAGATAACGTAGCCACGTCCTCTCCATTCAATCTACAATGCACGAGTGAAAATGGCGGCGACGCGCAGCTCTTTATATGGAATACAAATCTCGCGAGAATCTGACAGCGGGATGATGACGTCGGCCTCGTTTGGGTTAACCGAGCAAAGCGGGAAGATCCGAGGCTGCCTTGGAACCATGTAAATACGTGAAGTTTGGGGGGAGGGTTCAGATCTCGACGAATCGAACCCGCTCATCTCTAGTGTGTATGTATATATATATATATATACACATACACATACATATACAGATATACATAGCATATTAAACATGCATATATATATATATTAGTGATGTGCACCGGACATTTTTCGGGTTTTGGTTTTGGATTCGGTTCCGCGGCCGTGTTTTGGATTCGGACGCGTTTTGGCAAAACCTCCCTGAAAATTTTTTGGCGGATTCGGATGTGTTTTGGATTCTGGTGTTTTTTTTACAAAAAACCCTCAAAAACAGCTTAAATCATAGAATTTGGGGGTCATTTTGATCCCATAGTATTATTAACCTCAATAACCATAATTTCCACTCATTTTCAGTCTATTCTGAACACCTCACACCTCACAATATTATTTTTAGTCCTAAAATTTGCACCGAGGTCGCTGGATGGCTAAGCTAAGCGACACAAGTGGCCGACACAAACACCTGGCCCATCTAGGAGTGGCACTGCAGTGTCAGGCAGGATGGCACTTCAAAAAAATTGTCCCCAAACAGCACATGATGCAAAGAAAAAAAGAGGCGCACCAAGGTCGCTGTGTGACTAAGCTAAGCGACACAAGTGGCCGACACAAACAACTGGCCCATCTAGGAGTGGCACTGCAGTGTCAGACAGGATGGCACTTCAAAAAAATAGTCCCCAAACAGCACATGATGCAAAGAAAAAAAGAGGCGCACCAAGGTCGTTGTGTGACTAAGCTAAGCGACACAAGTGGCCGACACAAACACCTGGCCCATCTAGGAGTGGCACTGCAGTGTCAGACAGGATGGCACTTCAAAAAAATAGTCCCCAAACAGCACATGATGCAAAGAAAAAAAGAGGCGCACCAAGGTCGTTGTGTGACTAAGCTAAGCGACACAAGTGGCCGACACAAACACCTGGCCCATCTAGGAGTGGCACTGCAGTGTCAGACAGGATGGCACTTCAAAAAAATAGTCCCCAAACAGCACATGATGCAAAGAAAAAAAGAGACGCACCAAGGTCGCTGTGTGACTAAGCTAAGCGACACAAGTGGCCGACACAAACACCTGGCCCATCTAGGAGTGGCACTGCAGTGTCAGACAGGATGGCAGATTTAAAAAATAGTCCCCAAACATCACATGATGCAAAGAAAAAAAGAGGTGCAATGAGGTAGCTGTGTGACTAAGCTAAGCGACCCAAGTGGCCGACACAAACACCTGGCCCATCAAGGAGTGGCACTGCAGTTTTCTAGCGAGAGGTGGAGTGCTTCCATCCTCATGTGAATCTGAACCACTAACCATGAACATAGGCCAGGGCCTCAGCCGTTCCTTGCCACTCCGTGTCGTAAATGGCATATTGGCAAGTTTACGCTTCTCATCAGACGCTTTTAATTTTGATTTTTGGGTCATTTAACTGAACTTTTGTTTTTTGGATTTTACATGCTCTCTACTATGACATTGGGCATCGGCCTTGGCAGACGACGTTGATGGCATTTCATCATCTCGGCCATGACTAGTGGCAGCAGCTTCAGCCCGAGGTGGAAGTGGATCTTGATCTTTCCCTATTTTAACCTCCACATTTTTGTTCTCCATTTTTTAATGTGTGGAATTATATGCCAGTATCATTAGCAATGGCCTACTACTATATATACTGCGCACAACTGAAATGCACCACAGGTATGGATGGATAGTATACTTGACGACACAAAGGTAGGTAGAGCAGTGGCCTTCCGTACCGTACTGCTATATATACTGGTGGTCACTGTCCGCAAACTGCAAAACTAAAATGCACCACAGGTATAGAATCTAGATGGATAGTATACTTGACGACACAGAGGTAGGTAGAGCAGTGGCCTTCCGTACCGTACTGCTATATATACTGGTGGTCACTGTCAGCAAACTGCAAAACTAAAATGCACCACAGGTATAGAATCTAGATGGATAGTATACTTGACGACACAGAGGTAGGTAGAGCAGTGGCCTTCTGTACCGTACTGCTATATATACTGGTGGTCACTGTCAGCAAACTGCAAAACTAAAATGCACCACAGGTATAGAATCTAGATGGATAGTATACTTGACGACACAGAGGTAGGTAGAGCAGTGGCCTTCCGTACCGTACTGCTATATATACTGGTGGTCACTGTCAGCAAACTGCAAAACTAAAATGCACCACAGGTATAGAATCTAGATGGATAGTATACTTGACGACACAGAGGTAGGTAGAGCAGTGGCCTTCCGTACCGTACTGCTATATATACTGGTGGTCACTGTCAGCAAACTGCAAAACTAAAATGCACCACAGGTATAGAATCTAGATGGATAGTATACTTGACGACACAGAGGTAGGTAGAGCAGTGGCCTTCCGTACCGTACTGCTATATATACTGGTGGTCACTGTCAGAAAAACTCTGCACTGTACTCCTCCTATATAATACTGCTGGTCCCCAGTCCCCACAATAAAGCAGTGTGAGCACAGATATATGCAGCACACTGAGCACAGATATGGAGTGTTTTTCAGGCAGACAACGTATACTGGTGGTCACTGTCAGCAAAACTCTGCACTGTACTCCTCCTATATAATATACTGCTGGTCCCCAGTCCCCACAATAAAGCAGTGTGAGCACAGATATATGCAGCACACTGAGCACAGATATGGAGTGTTTTTCAGGCAGGCAACGTAAACTGGTGGTCACTGTCTGCAAAGCTCTGCACTGTACTCCTCCTATATAATATACTGGTGGTCCCCAGTCCCCACAATAAAGCAGTGTGAGCACAGATATATGCAGCACACTGAGCACAGATATGGAGTGTTTTTCAGGCAGACAACGTATACTGGTGGTCACTGTCAGCAAAACTCTGCACTTTACTCCTCCTATATAATACAGCTGCTCCCCAGTCCCCACAATTAAGCAGTGTGAGCACAGATATATGCAGCACACTGAGCACAGATATGGAGTGTTTTTCAGGAAGACAACGTATACTGGTGGTCACTGTCAGCAAAACTCTACACTGTACTGTAAGCACAAATATTTTTGCATCAAGATTAATAAACGGAGAGGACGCCAGCCACGTCCTCTCCCTAACATTTCCAATGCACGAGTGAAAATTGCGGCGACGCACGGCTGCTTATATAGAATCCGAATCTCGCAAGAATCCGACAGCGGGATGATGACGTTCGGGCGCGCTCGGGTTAACCGAGCCATACGGGAGAATCCGAGTATGCCTCGGACCCGTGTAAAATGGGTGAAGTTCGGGGGGGTTCGGTTTCCGAGGTTCGGTTTCCGGTGCAATCTGGTGCGCTCTTTCCACAAACATGCCACCACAGGCATCCTGAACTTTCAATAAATCTGGGAGTCGTTCAGTAATAAAGCATCACCTTTCACTGACTCTGAGAGACCCATGATCCTTATATTATTCATTCTCGACCAATTTTTGAGGTCATCAACTTTATTTAAGACCAGCACTTGCTGTTGTAAAACGTGTAATACTGTCGCTTCAAGAAAGAAACATCATGGAAATTTTCACCCACTCGGATCTCATTAGTCCGTACTCTACTCTTGCATAAACTGTGTGATGTTAGCATTCACTTCCTGCATAGCCTGCTTGAAAGAGTCAGCCTGTGCCTGCATCATGGGAGTCATGGTCTCCTTTATAGCTGACACAATGTCAGCATATGATGCCAGACTTCCCGGCTGAATGTCCACATATGGGGCCCCAGAGGGTGAGGAGGCAGCTGCAAAGCCAGTCAAGGTGTAATCGCAGAAGTCACGGATGCCATGGTCGCCATCTTGGATAGGTGCCTCTCCCTTTCTTGACGCTGGGCATCTGGGGGGGGGGGAGGGGGGGTGTCCTCTCCATACATGGAGGAGGTATTCCCCAAAGTGGTGGTGGTTCCAGTCCGGCCGCCCTAGCCTCACAGGGAGGATGTGTGACAAGAATGGGCTGCAACAGGAAGGGAGCTGGCTCAGGCTGCATCCATCTCCGTTGGGGACGGGGGCGGCAAGACTTGCTATGTTTATGGACTATGAATGAGTTATACTTCTAAAAAGCTACTCACACCTAATGTAATTCTCATTACAAAAGAAATGTAAGATTTGTGTTCTAATTGTGAGACAACACAGTTTCAGATCTCATGCTTTCATTAGTCATGTGCATACACACAGTGTGATATATCCTTTCAATTTTGACTATATAGTCAAAATCACAAGGAAAGTTAGTGCAAATCGCACCATGTGTACACAGTTTGCGATAACGATGCGTGGCCCCGCGGGGTCGGAATCACAAGTGCAGGTAAGTCAGTTTTCACTATCTAGTACAATGTATAGTCAAAATTGTCCATAGCCAAAATTACACATAGACACTATCGCATAGTCAGGATTGCATAGACAAAATCGCACAAAAGTCAGTATCGCACCATGTGTATGCAACTTAAATTATGTTTTGAACCTATATTATTATATTCTTTGTTATATGCAAATCAAAAAAACATAAACAAATCCTGTATTCTATTAGCCACTGTGGGCATTGAAACAAAATTCAAAGAAATTTTTTTGAGCTACAAATCCAAATAACAAGAATAAGCAATACTACAATTTCTACCATGCGTATGATTAGCAGGGCTGGTGCAAGATCTCTCTGCACCCTAGGCAAAGCTTCAGCCTAGCACCCCCTAACCTGCAAACCACCTCCCAGAGGGGAGATGCAGGTGGTCACTAGGTGGGCTGGGGTTGCATTATTATACATATACAGAGAGAAGGGACAACACTCAGGGACTTTTAAAGTGATAAAGTAAATCTGCCCATAAAAAGGGGTGTGACCTACATTATGGGGGCATGGCCAGTGCTCTGTGAGCTGCTGGCCATGCCCCCAGTCCCTCCTGTCTCCGTGAATAGACGCTGTACGCATGAGTACAGCGTCTATTCACCGCTGCTCTGCGACAGGAGCCTCCCATCTGACACCCCACCACGGGACACTGCGGCTCTCGGGTGGGAAAGTGGGACAGTCCCAAAAGAACGGGACTGTCCAGTGAAAATCGGGACAGTTGGGAGGTATATATTAGTGATGAGCGGGTTCGGTTTCTCGGAAACCGAACCCCCCCGAACTTCACCCTTTTTACACGGGTCCGAGCCATACTCGGATTCTCCCGTATGGCTCGGGTAACCCGAGCGCGCCCGAACGTCATCATCCCGCTGTCGGATTCTCGCGAGATTCGGATTCTATATAAGCAGCCGTGCGTCACCGCCATTTTCACTCGTGCATTGCAAATGTTAGGGAGAGGACGTGGCTGGCGTCCTCTCCGTTATTGTTGAATTTGATTGTGCATTATTGCTTAATTCATTGTGGGGAGGACTGGGGAGCAGCTGTATAATATAGGAGGAGTACAGTGCAGAGTTTTGCTGATCAGTGACCACCAGTTATCCGTTCTCTGCCTGAAAAAAACGCTCCATATCTGTGCTCAGTGTGCTGCATAATTATATATCTGTGCTCACACTGCTTAATTGTGGGGACTGGGGAGCAGCTGTATTATATAGCAGGAGTACAGTGCAGAGTTTTGCTGACAGTGACCACCAGTATACGTTGTCTGCCTGAAAAACACTCCATATCTGTGCTCAGTGTGCTGCTTTATTGTGGGGACTGGGGAGTCGGGACCACCAGTATAATATTATATAGGAGGAGTACAGTGCAGAGTTTTGCTGACACAGTGACCACCAGTATACTATATATAGCAGTACGGTACGGAAGGCCACTGCTGTACCTACCTCTGTGTCGTCATTAAGTATACTATCCATCTACATTCTATACCTGTGGTGCATTTTAGTTTTGCAGTTTGCTGACACAGTGACCACCAGTATACTATATATAGCAGTACGGTACGGAAGGCCACTGCTGTACCTACCTCTGTGTCGTCATTAAGTATACTATCCATCTACATTCTATACCTGTGGTGCATTTTTAGTTGTGCGCAGTATATTTAGTAGTAGGCCATTGCTATTGATACTGGCATATAATTCCACACATTAAAATATGGAGAACAAAAATGTGGAGGTTAAAATAGGGAAAGATCAAGATCCACTTCCACCTCGTGCTGAAGCTGCTGCCACTAGTCATGGCCGAGACGATGAAATGCCATCAACGTCGTCTGCCAAGGCCGATGCCCAATGTCATAGTAGAGAGCATGTAAAATCCAAAAAACAAAAGTTCAGTAAAATGACCCAAAAATCAAAATTAAAAGCGTCTGAGGAGAAGCGTAAACTTGCCAATATGCCATTTACGACACGGAGTGGCAAGGAACGGCTGAGGCCCTGGCCTATGTTCATGGCTAGTGGTTCAGCTTCACGTGAGGATGGAAGCACTCATCCTCTCGCTAGAAAAATGAAAAGACTTAAGCTGGCAAAAGCACAGCAAAGAACTGTGCGTTCTTCTAAATCACAAATACCCAAGGAGAGTCCAATTGTGTCGGTTGCGATGCCTGACCTTCCCAACACTGGACGGGAAGAGCTTGCGCCTTCCACCATTTGCACGCCCCCTGCAAGTGCTGGAAGGAGAACCCGCAGTCCAGTTCCTGATAGTCAAATTGAAGATGTCACTGTTGAAGTACACCAGGATGAGGATATGGGTGTTGCTGGCGCTGGGGAGGAAATTGACAAGGAGGATTCTGATGGTGAGGTGGTTTGTTTAAGTCAGGCACCCGGGGAGACACCTGTTGTCCGTGGGACGAATATGGCCATTGACATGCCTGGTCAAAATACAAAAAAAATCAGCTCTTCGGTGTGGAATTATTTCAACACAAATGCGGACAACAGGTGTCAAGTCGTGTGTTGCCTTTGTCAAGCTGTAATAAGTAGGGGTAAGGACGTTAACCACCTCGGAACATCCTCCCTTATACGTCACCTGCAGCGCATTCATCATAAGTCAGTGACAAGTTCAAAAACTTTGGGTGACAGCGGAAGCAGTCCACTGACCACTAAATCCCTTCCTCTTGTAACCAAGCTCCTGCAAACCACACCACCAACTCCCTCAGTGTCAATTTCCTCCTTACCCAGGAAAGCCAATAGTCCTGCAGGCCATGTCACTGGCAAGTCTGACGAGTCCTATCCTGCCTGGGATTCCTCCGATGCATCCTTGAGTGTAACGCCTACTGCTGCTGGCGCTGCTGTTGTAGCTGCTGGGAGTCGATCATCATCCCAGAGGGGAAGTCGGAAGACCACTTGTACTACTTCCAGTAAGCAATTTACTGTCCAACAGTCCTTTGCGAGGAAGATGAAATATCACAGCAGTCATCCTGCTGCAAAGCAGATAACTCAGGCCTTGGCAGCCTGGGCGGTGAGAAACGTGGTTCCGGTATCCACCGTTAATTCAGAGGCAACTAGAGACTTGATTGAGGTACTGTGTCCCCGGTACCAAATACCATCTAGGTTCCATTTCTCTAGGCAGGCGATACCGAAAATGTACACAGACCTCAGAAAAAGACTCACAAATGTCCTAAAAAATGCAGTTGCACCCAATGTCCACTTAACCACGGACATGTGGACAAGTGTAGCAGGGCAGACTCAGGACTATATGACTGTGACAGCCCACTGGGTAGATGTATGGCCTCCCGCAGCAAGAACAGCAGCGGCGGCACCAGTAGCAGCATCTCGCAAACGCCAACTCGTTCCTAGGCAGGCTACGCTTTGTATCACCGCTTTCCAGAAGAGGCACACAGCTGACAACCTCTTACGGAAACTGAGGAAGATCATCGCAGAATGGCTTACCCCAATTGGACTCTCCTGGGGATTTGTGACATCGGACAACGCCAGCAATATTGTGCGTGCATTACATCTGGGCAAATTCCAGCACGTCCCATGTTTTGCACATACATTGAATTTGGTGGTGCAGAATTATTTAAAAAACGACAGGGGCGTGCAAGAGATGCTGTCGGTGGCCCGAAGAATTGCGGGCCACTTTCGGCATTCAGCCACCGCGTACAGAAGACTGGAGCACCACCAAACAATCCTGAACCTGCCCTGCCATCATCTGAAGCAAGAGGTGGTAACGAGGTGGAATTCAACCCTCTATATGCTTCAGAGGATGGAGGAGCAGCAAAAGGCCATTCAAGCCTATACATCTGGCCACGATATAGGCAAAGGAGGGGGAATGCACCTGACTCAAGCGCAGTGGAGAATGATTTCAACGTTGTGCAAGGTTCTGCAACCCTTTGAATTTGCCACACGTGAAGTCAGTTCAGACACTGCCAGCCTGAGTCAGGTCATTCCCCTCATCAGGCTTTTGCAGAAGAAGCTGGAGACATTGAAGGAGGATCTAAAACAGAGCGATTCCGCTAGGCATGTGGGACTTGTGGATGGAGCCCTTAATTCGCTTAACCAGGATTCACGGGTGGTCAATCTGTTGAAATCAGAGCACTACATTTTGGCCACCATGCTCGATCCTAGATTTAAAACCTACGTTGTATCTCTCTTTCCGGCAGACACAAGTCTGCAGAGGTTCAAAGACCTGCTGGTGAGAAAATTGTCAAGTCAAGCGGAACGTGACCCGTCAACATCTCCTCCTTCACATTCTCCCGCAACTGGGGGTGCGAGGAAAAGGCTAAGAATTCCGAGCCCACCCGCTGGCGGTGATGCAGGGCAGTCTGGAGCGAGTGCTGACATCTGGTCCGGACTGAAGGACCTGCCAACGATTACTGACATGTCGTCTACTGTCACTTCATATGATTCTCTCACCATTGAAAGAATGGCGGAGGATTATATGAGTGACCGCATCCAAGTAGGCACGTCAGACAGTCCGTACGTATACTTGCAGGAAAGAGGCAATTTGGAGGCCCTTGCACAAACTGGCTTTATTCTACCTAAGTTGCCCTCCCTCCAGTGTGTACTCCGAAAGAGTGTTTAGTGCAGCCGCTCACCTTGTCAGCAATCGGCGTACGAGGTTACTTCCAGAAAATGTGGAGAAGATGATGTTCATCAAAATGAATTATAATCAATTCCTCCGTGGAGACATTCACCAGCAGCAATTGCCTCCACAAAGTACACAGGGACCTGAGATGGTGGATTCCAGTGGGGACGAATTAATAATCTGTGAGGAGGGGGATGTACACAGTGAAAGGGGTGAGGAATCGGAGGATGATGATGAGGTGGACATCTTGCCTCTGTAGAGCCAGTTTGTGCAAGGAGAGATTGATTGCTTCTTTTTTTGGTGGGGCCCAAACCAACCAGTCATTTCAGTCACAGTCGTGTGGCAGACCCTGTCGCTGAAATGATGGGTTCGTTAAAGTGTGCATGTCCTGTTTATACAACATAAGGGTGGGTGGGAGGGCCCAAGGACAATTCCATCTTGCACCTCTTTTTTCTTTCATTTTTCTTTGCATCATGTGCTGTTTGGGGACAATTTTTTTGAAGTGCCATCCTGCCTGACACTGCAGTGCCACTCCTAGATGGGCCAGGTCTTTGTGTCGGCCACTTTTGTCGCTTAGCTTAGTCACACAGCGACCTTGGTGCGCCTCTTTTTTTCTTTGCATCATGTGCTGTTTGGGGACTATTTTTTTGAAGTGCCATCCTGCCTGACACTGCAGTGCCACTCCTAGATGGGCAAGGTGTTTGTGTCGGCCACTTGTGTCGCTTAGCTTAGTCACAGAGCGACCTTGGTGCGCCTCTTTTTTTCTTTGCATCATGTGCTGTTTGGGGACTATTTTTTTGAAGTGCCATCATGCCTGACACTGCAGTGCCACTCCTAGATGGGCCAGGTGTTTGTGTCGGCCACTTGTGTCGCTTAGCTTAGCCATCCAGCGACCTCGGTGCAAATTTTAGGACTAAAAATAATATTGTGAGGTGTGAGGTGTTCAGAATAGACTGGAAATGAGTGGAAATTATGGTTATTGAGGTTAATAATACTATGGGATCAAAAAATGACCCCAAATTCTATGATTTAAGCTGTTTTTTAGGGTTTTTGAAAAAAACACCCGAATCCAAAACACACCCGAATCCGACCAAAAAATTTCCGAATTCAAAACACGGCCGCGGAACCGAATCCAAAACCAAAACACAAAACCCGAAAAATGTCCGGTGCACATCACTAATATATATACATACATACATACATACATATATATGTATGGTCTTTATTGTGTTCCATCCCCCATCTGTAACTTCTTTACCACCCCCTCCTCTATTTGTACTGTATTGTGTCCCCGTGCCTGTGTTTTCCTTATTATGCTATTTACAAGTGCAAACCACCCATCAGGCTGTAAGATCTGTACTCTCTGTGGTCCCCCATGAGTTACTTGCAGTACTTTAAGTTGTTTTCTTGTTTTTCCCTCATCATTGCAGGATGTCGGATCCTCTGATCCGCTGCTGCATCTGAAGACATTGCATCAGATCATCTGCCCAAACATCGGTCATCTAAGCATGGTCAGAATGACCCACAAGGTTACAGGGGAAACCTCAGAGAGGCCCCACTGCCTGAAAGCCAACCCCTTCATCTAAAGGGGGGTACACACGGAGAGATCCGTGTTCAAAATCTAAGCAATCTGACTAGATTGCTTAGATTTTAAGCACAGGTCTGTCGTGTGTATGCCCCCCAGCGATAGCGATGCGCGGCCCCGCGCATCGCTATCGCCGGTGCTAGATTGAGCCTGCATGCAGACTCAATCTAGCAGGTCGCTCACTTCAGCACTGTGTGAAGTGAGCGCCCCCCCCCCCCCCCCCTCCCTCGCTCAGCACGCATTACGCTGTGCTGAGCGGAGAGAGAGATGTGTGCTGAGCGGTCTGTGTTAAGATCGCTCAGCACACATCTCTCCTGTCAGTACTGGTCTTCAGGGTCAGGTTCCAGACTGTGCACTTGAATTATACATTGATTATCTATATATTAAGCAGGAGGTCCAGACAATGAATTCTTTAATGGCTAGACAAGCCTCTCTAGAGGCTGGTTACACCCATGCATAGGTCCCTACTCCTGCATTCCTCCAGTGGGCCCTTCATGTCCCAGCACAACACTGCATCTAAGAAACCCTCAGGTTACACAGGACGTCTGTAAATATCATGCTGCAGGGGCCAGTGAAGCTGTGTCCGAGGGTGCATCCACTGGCTTTGGAAAATGCCCAGAAAACAGGATCTACGTGCCCTCATTTTCTGGAATGCATCCTGTTGCCACCCCCAAACACCAGCAGCATGATTATCACAGCCACAGATCTGCACATGCGTCATGCGGCTTCTTTGTATGTACAGATCTTAAAGCATTGACATTTACCGTAAATATCGAAATAGGGTCCACAATCCAATCAACCCCGTAAATATCGAAATAGGGTCCACAATCTAATCAACCCCTGAAGATGTTAATAGTGTAGGTTTATCCTGTCAGTGCAAGTGAATATATTCACAGAAAACAAAAATATCTTCTTTAGACAGTCTTTTGAGAATAGATTTCACCTTTTATATACACAGAACAACAGTACTACCATGATTGGCAATCACAAATAAGACAATTTTACACTGTAGTACTAGGCGACAAATGGTGGAGTCTAATTGGGGCAATCAGTAATATTCTGCTTTGTTCCGAAGGAATATATTCAAGATAATGTGTCTTACTGTATGTAGGTAATCACTATTGTACATGTTCCCATTTTCTAGTATTGGATTGTAAATTATACCTCACATTACAGAAGAACAAAGATGTCCCAGTGTTAACGCCATACAGAAAAGAAAATACAAGATGCAGAAAAATATGTGAGACCACACAGGAGCTACCAACAGGGATTAGCAAATGGCCTCCAACAAGTAATATGAGAAATAAAAGAACTGCTAATGTAATATTCAAAGGGCTGATTTTTTTTTTGTAAGTGAATATAGATGTTGGCGCCCCTTGAGGGGATAAATATTTTAAAGGGACATCACCAGAGAAGGATTTACCACAAGGCAACCAAGGCGGCTGCTTAGGGCCCTGTGGGTCTTAAGGCTGTATGGAGGGTATTTCCGTCAGACTGCGACTTCCGTCACAAATGTCAGAGCACTGGGCTGGCTGAATACTACCGACAGGCTGACAGCGAATAAACAGCTAGTGGATGCCGGCTTTAGCACATGGCTGTGCTTCCAGTCCTGCAGTGTTGTGTTTGTGACCCATCATGACACACGTGTGTATGACATCACACGTGTGCAGAGAGAGGAGCCAAGAGCACACATAGAAAAACATGAGGTCTTCCAGTGTACTTTATTACAGTATTTTTGTTTATTTTGCATAACATTCGCCTATTTCAAATGCCAATCAGGCGAGGTGGATGGGGGGGGGGGGGGGGGGGGGGAACGGCAGTGTTATTTGAAGTACAGTGTATAACATTCATTAACTGCAATCAGGGCGTGGGATGACGACACTGACTGATGATATATGAATATGCTAATATACTCTATTTTCAGTACTACTGTGTATAGGCAAAGGGGGCCTGCCTGCTACAATAAGTGGGACACTAATATATAATCAATACAGTCACACCAGGTGCAGAACTGCTGGAGGCAGTGGAGTCCGTTGCCGCCGAGCTCCAGCGCTGAAGGGGGCACCTGGCTCCGCCATTTTATCCTGACACTACCCCAACAGAAGAGCCACAGAGCAGAGGCAATCCACCTCACATTACTATCACGATCTCGCTCTTACCTCCTCTGTTACAGGGACTGACACAGCCAGGACGCGTCCCCCATTTACCATGGAGATGGGGGAGGAGCTTAGCGGGCAGTCACCTGACCTGTGGTCTGATTGGTCAATGACATTCTCAGCATGGTGGAGCATTGGAGAAGAGAGACAACCATGCAGGGAGCCATACCACCGGCGATAGCGAATGAAGGAGCAGGTACTGAGGGGGTGTCTGCTACCCCCTCATATATTATGTACTCCTAATATATGTCCCCTCATATGCTGTATGCCCTCTGATCTGTCTGTCCCCTCATACACTCTATACCCTTGATGTCTCACCCCTCATATACCGTATATATTGTAATATTTGTCCCGTCATATGCTGCATATCCCCTAATTTCTATCCTCTTCATATACTTTATACCCCCTGATCTGTCTGCCACCTCATATAATGTATACCCCCTGATGTCTCACCCCTCCTATACTGTATACTTCCTAATATTTGTCCCCTCATATACTCTATAACCTCTTATGTCTGTCCCTTCATATGCTGTTTACCCCCTGATATCTGTCCCTTCATGTACCGTATACTCCCTGTATAATTAGTGCGACTCGGATGTGGATGCGGACAGTGGCGGATTCAGGTGGGGGGGAGGGGGCAAAGTATGTGCCCCTGTCGTGTAGGAGCTTTTTTTTTTCTTTTTTTTTCATTTTAATTTTATCCCATTACACTAAAATATCTCCTCCTGCGAGACCCGAGAACTGGAAATCTCGGGCAAAGGACCACGGGACCATGCCGGTGTGTATCCCAACACACACGAGGAGTTCAGGAAGGATCTAGGAACTGCAGCGCCAACATGGGCAGTCTGGCAACACAACCCTCCCGAGCGGTGGAGAGTGGGGACACTTCAAAGGATTCACTTACCCATTGGGGTAAGAGCATCAACAGGGATTGGGATGCCACTCCACTGCACAATCAAACCAACTCTCATATGTTTCCCTCCCGCCCCCCCCCCCTCTCTCCCTCCATGGTTCTCTCTCCCCTCTCTCTTTGTCTCAATCCACATCTCTCTTTCTCACTGCCTCTGTGTCCCTGTCTCTCTTCCCCTCTCAAGGTCTGTCATTCTCTCTCACGCTCTCCCTGTCTCTCTCCCTCTGTCTCTGTGTCTTTCTCTGCCCGTCTCTCTCCCTCTCTCTGCCTCTCCCTGTCTATCTCCCTCTGTCTCTCTCCCTCGCCATCTGTATCTCTCTCTTTCCCTCCGCCTCTGTCTCTCCCTGTCTCTCCCTCTCCATGTCTATCTCCCTCTGTCTCTCTCCCTCGCCATCTGTCTCTCTCCCTCCACCTCTGTCTCTCCGTCTGTCTTTTCCTGTCTCTCCCGAGTGGTGGAGAGCGGGGGCACATCAAAGAACTCGCTGCCACTGGGGTAAGAGCATCAACAGGTATAGGGATGCCACCCCACTGCACAATCAAACCAAATCTCATGCGTTTCCCTCCCCCCCTATGTCTGTCTCTGTCCCTCTACCTGACTCTCTCCCTCTCCATGTCTGTCATTCTCATTCTCCCTGTCTCTGTGTCTATCTCCCTCCATCACTGTCTTTCCCTGTCTGTCTCCCTCCCTCCGTCTCTTTCTCCCTCCGTCTGTCTCCATCTCTCTCCCTCCGTCTCTGTGTCTCTCTCTCCCTCTGCCCTGTCTGTGTCTCTCTCCCCGTCTCTCTCCTCATGAATCACACAAGTGGGAGGGGTGAAATCACACAGGGGAATGGGTGCATGGCTAACACAGAGGGAAGCAATGGGACATGGCTCACACAGGGGCCAAGGGAGGGGATGATGACTCAGGGGCCGCTAGTTATAATTAAAGGGAGTAAAACACCAAGCAGCCATGTGAGGGACTCCACAGCCTGAGGCTTAGACACAGTGCGATCATTGAGATTTAAAGTTTTGATTTTCCTATTGGTGCCGATGTGTGTTTTATTTTTCCTTTAGCGCCATTGTGTTTTATTATTTTCACTGTGGTGGCCTATGTGGTTTATTATTTTTCTATCAGTGCTAGTGTGTTTTATTATTTTCCTGCACGGGCCTATCTGCTTTATTATTTTTCTATCAGTGCCAATGTGTGTGGTTTTGTCGTATCTGTGTGAATATATGTGTCTTTTTACTAGAGATGTGCGGTGGGCACTTTTCGTATTTTGTTTTGGTTTTGGTTCTTTTTCCATGCTCGTGTTTTAGATCTGGATTGCTTTTGCCAAAACCACCCTTTCGTGTTTTGGTTTGGATCTGGATGATTTTTGGAAAAAAAACAAAAAAACAGCTAAAATCACAGAATATGGGGGTAATTTTGATCCTACGGTATTATTAACCTCAATAACATTCATTACCACTCATTTCCAGTCTATTCTGAACACCTCACACTATAGTTTTTAGGCCAAAAGGTTGCACCGAGGTGGCTGGATGACTAAGCTAAGCGACACAAGTGTGCGGCACAAACACCTGGCCCATCTAGTAGTGGCACTGCAGTGGCAGACAGGATGGCAGATTTAAAAAATAGGCCCCAAACAGCACATGATGCAAAGAAGAAAAAGAGGTGCAATGAGGTAGCTGGATGGCTAAGCAACAGAAGTATGTGGCACAAACACCTGGCCTATCTAGGAGTGGCACTGCAATGGCAGACAGGATGGCACTTAAAAAAACTTGGCCCCAAACAGCACATCATGCAAATAAGAAAAAGAGGTGCAATGAGGTAGCTGGATGACTAAGCTAAGCGACACAAGTGTGCGGCACAAATAACATGGGACGTGCTGGAATTTGCCCAGATGTAATACACGCACAATATTGGTGGCACAGGAGAGCGTACCCCTAAACCACAAACACACACACGGCAAAGCCTGCAAAATTAATTTGGATAAAAATAACCCTTTTATTTGGGGCTATTATAATAATATACAGCAGAGGCAAGCGTACCCCTACACCACACAGGGCAAGCCCTGTAAAAATTATTTGGATAATAAGATAAGTAAGGTGTATATGTTATGCACACCAGTGCCTGCAGGAAAGTACTGGTGTCAGAACTGTTATGCACTCCAGTGTCTGCAGGAATGTACTGGTATTTGAACTGTTATGCAAAACAAATGGACTCACAGACAAACTGGGGAATATGACATAACGTACACAGAAGGTGATAGGGTAACAAAATACACACAAAGTGAACAGAGAAGCCCAGAGGCTAAGGAACTGGGTATCTCCCTTGTATTAGAACTGCTCAGATGTAAAAAGCAAGATGTTGTGTTTTAATACGTAGAGAACCCGAAATGCTGTTGCTAAGGGCAACAGCAAAACCCTAAAGGGTTACCAACGGGTGTGGCAGTAAACTCCTTGGTCAGAGATGGAATGATAGACACAAGGAGTCTCTCCACAATCCTGATTCTCACTTGCAGTGCACAGGTTTTAGCTTACTGCCACTAAACTGACCCCTGACACCTAGCACAGTGAGACAGGATTAGACAGGCAAGTCTTAGAATACAGCCGCAAACTTGCTAAGTTCACAGAGTAGTAACAGAACCCCAGCAAGCTAAACGACTGACTCCAGTCTTACTGCTAGGTCTGGATTGGCAGAGTGTAATACCAAATCCCCAGGCCTATTTGCAGTAAGCAACAAACAAATACAAAGCTACACAGTACTGGCTAACTTTCATGAACTGACTAACCAACAAAGATTCAGCAGCATCTGCTTACCCTGAAAAGAGGCCTTATAAAGCAGGTGCTGTCCACGCCCCACTCAGACCTCACAGACTGTGAGCACAAAAACCAGCACCGGATCCCCTGCCGTGCACAGAGCCTATAACCACTGCACAGCAAAAGACCCGAACCGGAGTATCAGCTGCGCTCAGGTTACTCCACTAGCACTTGTCTCCCGGTTGCCATGACGACGTGGCAGCACAGGGCAGGAGACCCTAACAGTATAACCCTTTTATTTGGAGTAAATAATATACAGCACAGGATACCACCACTGGACTTATGGAAGCATAATACACCACCACTGGACTGATGCAGCACAAGACAGCACCACTGGACTGGACTTATATGGCAGTACCCCTGCACTTATACGACAGTACCCCTGGAATTGTACGGCAGTGTCAGACAGGATGGCACTTTAAAAAACTAGTCCCCAAACAGCACATGATGCAAAGAAGAAAAAGAGGTGCAAGATGGAATTGTCCTTGGGCCCTCCCACCCACCCTTATGTTGTATAAACAGGACATGCACACTTTAACAACCCCATCATTTCGGCGACAGGGTCTGCCACACGACTGTGGCTGAAATGACTGGTTTGTTTGGCCCCCCACCAAAAAAGAAGCAATCAATCTCTCCTTGCACAAACTGGCTCTACAGAGGCAAGATGTCGACCTCATCCTCCGATTCCTCACCCCTTTCACTGTGTACATCCTCCTCCTCACAGAGTATTAATTCGTCCCCACTGGAATCCACCATCACAGGTCCCTGTGCACTTTCTGGAGGCAATTGCTGGTAAAGGTCTTCCTGGAGAAATTTATAATTCATTTTGATGAACATCATCTTCTCCACATTTTGTGGAAGTAACCTGCTACGCCGATCGTTGACAAGGTTACCGGCTGCACTAAACACTTTTTCGAAGTACACACTGGAGGGGGGCAACTTAGGTAAAATAAAGCCAGTTTGTGCAAGGGCATCCAAATTAGAGATGAGCGCCGGAAATTTTTCGGGTTTTGTGTTTTGGTTTTGGGTTCGGTTCCGCGGCCGTGTTTTGGGTTCGACCGCGTTTTGGCAAAACCTCACCGAATTTTTTTTGTCGGATTCGGGTGTGTTTTGGATTCGGGTGTTTTTTTCAAAAAACCCTAAAAAACAGCTTAAATCATAGAATTTGGGGGTCATTTTGATCCCAAAGTATTATTAACCTCAAAAACCATAATTTCCACTCATTTTCAGTCTATTCTGAATACCTCACACCTCACAATATTATTTTTAGTCCTAAAATTTGCACCGAGGTCGCTGTGTGAGTAAGATAAGCGACCCTAGTGGCCGACACAAACACCGGGCCCATCTAGGAGTGGCACTGCAGTGTCACGCAGGATGTCCCTTCCAAAAAACCCTCCCCAAACAGCACATGACGCAAAGAAAAAAAGAGGCGCAATGAGGTAGCTGTGTGAGTAAGATAAGCGACCCTAGTGGCCGACACAAACACCGGGCCCATCTAGGAGTGGCACTGCAGTGTCACGCAGGATGTCCCTTCCAAAAAACCCTCCCCAAACAGCACATGACGCAAAGAAAAAAAGAGGCGCAATGAGGTAGCTGACTGTGTGAGTAAGATAAGCGACCCTAGTGGCCGACACAAACACCTGGCCCATCTAGGAGTGGCACTGCAGTGTCACGCAGGATGTCCCTTCCAAAAAACCCTCCCCAAACAGCACATGACGCAAAGAAAAAGAAAAGAAAAAAGAGGTGCAAGATGGAATTGTCCTTGGGCCCTCCCACCCACCCTTATGTTGTATAAACAAAACAGGACATGCACACTTTAACCAACCCATCATTTCAGTGACAGGGTCTGCCACACGACTGTGACTGATATGACGGGTTGGTTTGGACCCCCCCCCCAAAAAAGAAGCAATTAATCTCTCCTTGCACAAACTGGCTCTACAGAGGCAAGATGTCCACCTCATCATCATCCTCCTATATATCACCGTGTACATCCCCCTCCTCACAGATTATCAATTCGTCCCCACTGGAATCCACCATCTCAGCTCCCTGTGTACTTTGTGGAGGCAATTGCTGCTGGTCAATGTCTCCGCGGAGGAATTGATTATAATTCATTTTAATGAACATCATCTTCTCCACATTTTCTGGATGTAACCTCGTACGCCGATTGCTGACAAGGTGAGCGGCGGCACTAAACACTCTTTCGGAGTACACACTTGTGGGAGGGCAACTTAGGTAGAATAAAGCCAGTTTGTGCAAGGGCCTCCAAATTGCCTCTTTTTCCTGCCAGTATAAGTACGGACTGTGTGACGTGCCTACTTGGATGCGGTCACTCATATAATCCTCCACCATTCTTTCAATGTTGAGAGAATCATATGCAGTGACAGTAGACGACATGTCCGTAATCGTTGTCAGGTCCTTCAGTCTGGACCAGATGTCAGCATCAGCAGTCGCTCCAGACTGCCCTGCATCACCGCCAGCGGGTGGGCTCGGAATTCTGAGCCTTTTCCTCGCACCCCCAGTTGCGGGAGAATGTGAAGGAGGAGATGTTGACAGGTCGCGTTCCGCTTGACTTGACAATTTTCTCACCAGCAGGTCTTTCAACCCCAGCAGACTTGTGTCTGCCGGAAAGAGAGATCCAAGGTAGGTTTTAAATACAGGATCGAGCACGGTGGCCAAAATGTAGTGCTCTGATTTCAACAGATTGACCACCCGTGAATCCTTGTTAAGCGAATTAAGGGCTCCATCCACAAGTCCCACATGCCTAGCGGAATCGCTCCGTGTTAGCTCCTCCTTCAATGTCTCCAGCTTCTTCTGCAAAAGCCTGATGAGGGGAATGACCTGACTCAGGCTGGCAGTGTCTGAACTGACTTCACGGGTGGCAAGTTCAAAGGGCATCAGAACCTTGCACAACGTTGAAATCATTCTCCACTGCACTTGAGACAGGTGCATTCCACCTCCTATATCGTGCTCAATTGTATAGGCTTGAATGGCCTTTTGCTGCTCCTCCAACCTCTGAAGCATATAGAGGGTTGAATTCCACCTCGTTACCACTTCTTGCTTCAGATGATGGCAGGGCAGGTTCAGTAGTTTTTGGTGGTGCTCCAGTCTTCTGTACGTGGTGCCTGTACGCCGAAAGTGTCCCGCAATTCTTCTGGCCACCGACAGCATCTCTTGCACGCCCCTGTCGTTTTTTAAAAAATTCTGCACCACCAAATTCAAGGTATGTGCAAAACATGGGACGTGCTGGAATTTGCCCATATTTAATGCACACACAATATTGCTGGCGTTGTCCGATGCCACAAATCCACAGGAGAGTCCAATTGGGGTAAGCCATTCCGCGATGATCTTCCTCAGTTGCCGTAAGAGGTTTTCAGCTGTGTGCGTATTCTGGAAAGCAGTGATACAAAGCGTAGCCTGCCTAGGAAAGAGTTGGCGTTTGCGAGATGCTGCTACTGGTGCCGCCGCTGCTGTTCTTGCGGCGGGAGTCCATACATCTACCCAGTGGGCTGTCACAGTCATATAGTCCTGACCCTGCCCTGCTCCACTTGTCCACATGTCCGTGGTTAAGTGGACATTGGGTACAACTGCATTTTTTAGGACACTGGTGAGTCTTTTTCTGACGTCCGTGTACATTCTCGGTATCGCCTGCCTAGAGAAGTGGAACCTAGATGGTATTTGGTAACGGGGGCACACTGCCTCAATAAATTGTCTAGTTCCCTGTGAACTAACGGCGGATACCGGACGCACGTCTAACACCAACATAGTTGTCAAGGCCTCAGTTATCCGCTTTGCAGCAGGATGACTGCTGTGATATTTCATCTTCCTCGCAAAGGACTGTTGGACAGTCAATTGCTTACTGGAAGTAGTACAAGTGGGCTTACGACTTCCCCTCTGGGATGACCATTGACTCCCAGCAGCAACAACAGCAGCGCCAGCAGCAGTAGGCGTTACACGCAAGGAAGCATCGGAGGAATCCCAGGCAGGAGAGGACTCGTCAGAATTGCCAGTGACATGGCCTGCAGGACTATTGGCATTCCTGGGGAAGGAGGAAATTGACACTGAGGGAGTTGGTGGGGTGGTTTGCGTGAGCTTGGTTACAAGAGGAAGGGATTTACTGGTCAGTGGACTGCTTCCGCTGTCGGCCAAAGTTTTTGAACTTGTCACTGACTTATTATGAATGCGCTGCAGGTGACGTATAAGGGAGGATGTTCCGAGGTGGTTAACGTCCTTACCCCTACTTATTACAGCTTGACAAAGGGAACACACGGCTTGACAAATGTTGTCCGCATTTCTGGTGAAATACTTCCACACCGAAGAGCTGATTTTTTTGGTATTTTCACCAGGCATGTCAACGGCCATATTCCTCCCACGGACAACAGGTGTCTCCCTGGGTGCCTGACTTAAACAAACCACCTCACCATCAGAATCCTCCTTGTCAATTTCCTCCCCAGCGCCAGCAACACCCATATCCTCCTCATCCTGGTGTACTTCAACACTGACATCTTCAATCTGACTATCAGGAACTGGACTGCGGGTGCTCCTTCCAGCACTTGCAGGGGGCGTGCAAATGGTGGAAGGCGCATGCTCTTCACGTCCAGTGTTGGGAAGGTCAGGCATCGCAACCGACACAATTGGACTCTCCTTGTGGATTTGGGATTTCGAAGAACGCACAGTTCTTTGCGGTGCTTTTGCCAGCTTGAGTCTTTTCAGTTTTCTAGCGAGAGGCTGAGTGCTTCCATCCTCATGTGAAGCTGAACCACTAGCCATGAACATAGGCCAGGGCCTCAGCCGTTCCTTGCCACTCCGTGTGGTAAATGGCATATTGGCAAGTTTACGCTTCTCCTCCGACAATTTTATTTTAGGTTTTGGAGTCCTTTTTTTACTGATATTTGGTGTTTTGGATTTGACATGCTCTGTACTATGACATTGGGCATCGGCCTTGGCAGACGACGTTGCTGGCATTTCATCGTCTCGGCCATGACTAGTGGCAGCAGCTTCAGCACGAGGTGGAAGTGGATCTTGATCTTTCCCTAATTTTGGAACCTCAACATTTTTGTTCTCCATATTTTAATAGGCACAACTAAAAGGCACCTCAGGTAAACAATGGAGATGGATGGATACTAGTATACAATTATGGATGGACTGCCGAGTGCCGACACAGAGGTAGCTACAGCCGTGGACTACCGTACTGTACTGTGTCTGCTGCTAATATAGACTGGATGATAATGAGATGTAGTATGTATAAAGAAGAAAGAAAAAAAAACCACGGGTAGGTGGTATACAATTATGGATGGACTGCCGAGTGCCGACACAGAGGTAGCTACAGCCATGGACTACCGTACCGTACTGTACTGTGTCTGCTGCTAATATAGACTGGATGATAATGAGATGTAGTATGTAAAACACCACACAAGTCACACGACGAGTGTTTAACTTTTTCAGGCAATCACAATATAGTATACTATACTGGTGGTCAGTGTGGTCAGGTCACTGGTCAGTCACACTGGCAGTGGCACTCCTGCAGCAAAAGTGTGCACTGTTTAATTTTAATAATATGTATGTACTCCTGGCTCCTGCTATAACCTATAACTGCTCCCCAGTCTCCCCCACAATTAAGCTGTGTGAGCACAGTCAGATATTATACATAGATGATGCAGCACACTGGGCTGAGCACAGATATGGTATGTGACTGAGTCACTGTGTATCGTTTTTTTCAGGCAGAGAACGGATTATATTAAATAAAACTGCACTGGTGGTCACTGGTCAGTGGTCAGTCACTAGTAAACTCTGCACTCTCTAGTACTCCTAAGCTCCAGTAAATCAAGAGTCTCTGTCTCAATCTCACTCTCTCTCTTCTAATCTAAATGGAGAGGACGCCAGCCACGTCCTCTCCCTATCAATCTCAATGCACGTGTGAAAATGGCGGCGACGCGCGGCTCCTTATATAGAATCCGAGTCTCGCGAGAATCCGACAGCGTCATGATGACGTTCGGGCGCGCTCGGGTTAACCGAGCAAGGCGGGAAGATCCGAGTCGCTCGGATCCGTGTAAAAAAAGCTGAAGTTCGGGCGGGTTCGGATTCCGAGGAACCGAACCCGCTCATCTCTAATCCAAATTGCCTCTTTTTCCTGCCAGTATATGTACGGACTGTCTGACATGCCTACTTGGATGCTGTCACTCAATGGTGACAGAATCATATGCAGTGACAGTAGACATGTCAGTAATCGTTGGCAGGTCCGGACCAGATGTCAGCACTCGCTCCTGACTGCCCTGCATCACCGCCAGCGGGTGGGCTAGGAAATCTTATCATTTTCCTTGCAGCCCTAGTTGCGAGAGAAAATGAAGGAGGAGCTGTTGACGGGTCACGTTCCGCTTGAGTTGACAAGTTTCTCACCAGCAGGTCTTTGAACCTCTGCAGACTCTTTGTGTCTGCCCGGAAAGAGAGATACAATGTAGGCTTTAAACCTAGGATTGAGCACGGTGGCCAAAATGTAGTGCTCTGATTTCAACAGATTAACCACCCTTGAATCCTGGCAAAGCAAATGCAGGGCACCATCCACAAGTCCCACATACTTTTCAGAATCGCTCCGTTTTAGCTCCTCCTTCAATTTCTACAGCTGCTTCTGAAAAAGCCTGATGAGGGGAATGACCTGACTTAAGCTGGCAGTGTCTGAACAGACTTCACGTTGTTAGGTTCCTGGTGCTCAGAACAAGGGAGATGTTGCATAGTGAGTCCTGAGCACCAGAACGTGACGCTGAAGTAAGGTGTGGTGTGGAAATAGCCCCTAGCACCCTACCTCCATTGTTTCACCCGTGTTGTCAGTTCACGCCTGAGTGACTATGGTTTCTTGCGCCCACAGCAGCCGCGTTTGAAGGGCGGATTAGGTCTGCCCAACTCCGATGCCCCCAGGTCTTAGATTGAGACAAGGCGTGAACCGAGACAGGATAATAACAAGGGGACCTCTGACTAAAGCAAACAGAAGGCTAGTGGCTACTAACAACCCTAAAACTAAATATATGCGCGGCACGCCGCCAAAGGAAAAGAACAACCAAGGAAATGCTGTCCACTCGCCGACACAATACTGTTGTGTACCGGCGGTGACAGCATAAGCAGAACCCTCTGCAAAACACCAGTAACAAATTATAACCAAAGAATACTGCGGCCTAGGCCGACGGACGCGGCAAAGCCGCTACTCACGGAACCGGTACAAATACTGGCAAACGGACTGGAACCCCCAAAGTAGCCGACACAGACTCTCAGAACTGGAGGACAGGCAGAATCCCAAACAACAGACCGGTGGACACCAAGAAGCCAGACACTCGCCCAGGCACAGACTAAGCCACACGACTCCTGGACAGGAACGCTTCACGGCAGGACACAGGATCAGACACTGGAATCGACACAGGAACCGACACTCAGGAACCGACACTCAGGAACCGACACTCAGGAACCGACACTCAAAGCAGCTAGGCAGATACTGCTAGACAGGAGCTCAGGAACTGGCAGAGACTAGCTCAGAACTCAAGAACTCTGGAACTCAGGAAATATCACCAGCGTCTGTGAATTGCACTGAGCCAGAATATAACAGAGTCTTAATTAATTATGTCGTGCAGCTGCCCTGCTGCACAACTGAGAGGTGCAATCAACAGACAGGTGAGGCTGAACACATGGGAACAAGCTGCAATCACACCGACTCACCACTGGCAGCAAACAAGAGTCTTCTAAAACCAGAGCAACGGGAAATCCTGGCCTGCAAGACAACTATAAACATAGAATAGGAATGAACCACTACCTGTGGTTCATAACAGTACCCTCTCCTTAAGGGTGAGCTCCGAACACCCCATGACACCCATGGGGAACATAAACAGAAGTATAACATAAAATACATAACCAAAATGCAAAACAGGAATGAGCCACAGCCGTGGCTCATGACAGTACCCCCCCC
This sequence comes from Pseudophryne corroboree, assembly GCF_028390025.1. NCBI lineage: Eukaryota > Metazoa > Chordata > Amphibia > Anura > Myobatrachidae > Pseudophryne > Pseudophryne corroboree. Next base: position 283,450,211 of record NC_086449.1, read on the forward strand.
CCCCCTTGAGGAGGGGTCAACGGACCCCAAAATTCAGGTTTTCAAAAACAAGGTGTTCATTAATAAACCTGACACTGGAACAAACAGACAAAGACAAGAAACAGAAACAAGCTGTGGCAACAGCTTGTAACAGTGCCCCTCCCCCCTTGACAGTGGCCACTGGACACAAGACAAGGAAAAAAACAACAACTTTTTTTTATATATATATATACACCACAAGACAAGAGTCAGCAATATTTCTTTTTCTTCTTTTTATCCTGTGCTTGCTTGGCGACACCAGGAAAGGAAGAAATCTCTGGCTCAAAAAATTCTTCAAAACATATAGGTTGAGCAATCAGATGCTTCTTCCGTCTCCTACCAGAGTGCCCCGGCATATAAGAAACCTCATCAGTTTCGGAATCTGAGAACAGACCATAGATTGGTTCCATTCCCCTAGGTACTGAAACTTTAGAAGATTTCCTGTAGGGAGAAGACAGGAAAGCACATCCAGTAGCAATGGTAATAGGCTGTGATTTTTGTGCCGAGTTTACAGTATACGGTGGACTCTCAGCATATAAGACGGGTGACCTAGAGGAACCAGAACCAATTTCTTTGGAACCATATCTCTTAATAACTGCATCACTGAATGCTGGGGGATCCTGAAGAATGGGATCTTCAGCTTTCATTAGGCTGGTCGCCCACTCAAAAGGCTCTCCTCTAAAGGAATATATCAGATAGAGCACAAGGTTCTCTGAAGTGATGCCCAGAAATGGTCTAGACAACAAAATGGTGTAATAGTGTTTGTAAAGCGCCAGAAATTGGACTAAGTCCCCATCAAAGATTATAGATGTTGAGATATCAACAGAGTCAGGATCTGCTTCCTTCCCATCTGACTGACTAGAGTGCTTTGCTAGGACCTGGTCACTATTGACCTTACTCGAGGCTCAGACTTTCTGAACCCCACCTGGGGCAGTGACTTTCTGAACCCCACCTGGGGCAGTGGCCCTCGGAACCCCACCCGGGGCAGTGACTTTCTGAACCCCACCCGGGGCAGTGACTTTCTGAACCCCACCCAGGGCAGTGACTTTCTGAACCCCACCCGGGGCAGTGACTTTCTGAACCCCACCCGGGGCAGTGGCCTTCGGGAACCCCGCTGGGGTCAGCACCTCAGATTCTTTTACTGGGACCGGGCCGTGAGCCTCCCTCTCTGGGACCGGGCCGCCAGCCTCCCTCTCCGAGTCGATAATTATCGAAACTTCTCCCGGGACAATGACTTCCGGGACTTTTGCTGAAGCTATAACCTTCAGAACCTCCACTAATGCTATGCCTCTTGAGTCCTTTCCTGGGGAAGCGACTTCTAGACCCTTCTTTGGGGCTTTGTCTCTCGAGACCCCACTTGGGGATATTACTTCAAAGATCCCTTCTGGGGTTTTGCTTCTCGAGTTCCCTTCTAGAACTATGGTTTTAGACACCTTCTCTGGAGTTGCGCTTTTCAAGTCTCTACCTGGGGTAACAGTTTCTGAGACCCCTTCTGGTATTGACACCTGAGCTATAAAATTCGATGTCCCGCTATAACCTAGAGCATCGGGTACCGCTCCATGACTCTGGGCATCTGGTACCGCTCCAGGACTCTGGGCATCGGGTACCGCTCCAGGACTCTGGGCATCGGGTACCGCTCCAGGACTCTGGGCATCGGGTACCGCTCCAGGACTCTGGGCATCGGGTACCGCTCCAGGACCCCGGGTATCGGGCACCGCTCCAGGACCCTGGGCATCGGGCACCACTCCAGGACCCCGGGCATCGGGCACCACTCCAGGACCCCGGGCATTGGGCACCGCTCCAGGGGTTTGCAACTCTGCTTCAACAGGAAAATCAAGAGAGAAGAGAAACATTCTCCTTTGGTTCCTGAATCTATAATGGGGCTCCCTAGCCCAAGGACCCCAATTATAGGACAGAGTGCTTTTTAGTGTGGGTTGTGTGACAAGTACCTCTGCCACAGTAGAGACAGGAGTGGGTCTTGTATCCTGACTCAACTTGGCCAGAGGGCAGGACTTGTCGCCACACTTTGGCTTGTGCAACTCACAGGTCTGCAGATAGTTGCCTAAACCCCCACAATATAGGCATAAATCTAAGTTTCTGCGACGCAGACGCTCCTCTTCTGAGAGCCTGGGCCGCAGAAAACTTTCAAACTTTTTCTCTCTAATTAAACCTGAGGATTCACTTGTCACCATACTGTGAACAAGAGTCTCTTTAGAGAATGAACTCTCAACTACTTCTGGCAAAATAAGCAAAATTTTGGTCAGAAGGTTTTGCAGTTGCTTTAAGGATTGCTGCAAAACTTCCAGCAGCTCAGGTTTCAAAGCACTGAAAGCAGAGTTCAGGGCTGAGAGAGATGCTTGCAGGGCTTGCATAGTAGGCATAGGAGGATTTCAAACTAGACAAGACAAGACTAGACACGATTCTAGACACGATTCTAAGACAAGATTCTAGACAATATTCTTAGACAAGATTCTAGACACGATTCTAGACACGATTCTAAGACAAGATTCTAAGACAAGATTCTTAGACAAGACAAGACTGGACTGGATTTTTAAACTAGACAAGACAAGACTGGACTGGATTTTTAAACACCGGACTGGATTCTGCACACTGAATTCTAGACAGGACTGGATTCTAAACTCCGGACTGGATTCTGCACACTGAATTCTAGACAGGACTGGATTCTAAACACCGGACTGGATTCTGCACACTGAGTTCTAGACAGGACTGGATTCTTGACAGGACTGGATTCTGCACACTGAATTCTAGACAGGACTGGATTCTAGACAAGACACTGGACTGGGCCAAAAAAGAAAAAGCTTTATTTCTTTTTTGTTGTATGGCTGGTGATAATGTTAGGTTCCTGGTGCTCAGAACAAGGGAGATGTTGCATAGTGAGTCCTGAGCACCAGAACGTGACGCTGAAGTAAGGTGTGGTGTGGAAATAGCCCCTAGCACCCTACCTCAATTGTTTCACCCGTGTGGTCAGTTCACGCCTGAGTGACTATGGTTTCTTGGGCCCACGGCAGCCGCGTTTGAAGGGCGGATTAGGTCTGCCCAACTCCTAAGCCCCCAGGTCTTAGATTGAGACAAGGCGTGAACCGAGACAGGATAATAACAAGGGGACCTCTGACTAAAGCAAACAGAAGGCTAGGGGCTACTAACAACCCTAAAACTAAATATATGTGCGGCACGCCGCCAAAGGAAAAGAACAACCAAGGAAATGCTGTCCACTCACCGACACAATACTGTTGTGTACCGGCGGTGACAGCATAAGCAGAACCCTCTGCAAAACACCAGTAACAAATTATAACCAAAGAATACTGCGGCCTAGGCCGACGGACGCGGCAAAGCCGCTACTCACGGAACCGGTACAAATACTGGCAAACGGACTGGAACCCCCAAAGTAGCCAACACAGACTCTCAGAACCGGAGGACAGGCAGAATCCCAAACAACAGACCGGTGGACACCAAGAAGCCAGACACTCGCCCAGGCACAGACTAAGCCACAGGACTCCTGGACAGGAACGCTTCACGGCAGGACACAGGATCAGACACTGGAATCGACACAGGAACCGACACTCAGGAACCGACACTCAGGAACCAACACTCAGGAACCGACACTCAAAGCAGCTAGGCAGATACTGCTAGACAGGAGCTCAGGAACTGGCAGAGACTAGCTCAGAACTCAAGAACTCTGGAACTCAGGAAATATCACCAGCGTCTGTGAATTGCACTGAGCCAGAATATAACAGAGTCTTAATTAATTATGTCGTGCAGCTGCCCTGCTGCACAACTGAGAGGTGCAATCAACAGACAGGTGAGGCTGAACACATGGGAACAAGCTGCAATCACACAGACTCACCACCGGCAGCAAACAAGAGTCTTCTAAAACCAGAGCAACGGGAAATCCTGGCCTGCAAGACAACTATAAACATAGAATAGGAATGAACCACTACCTGTGGTTCATAACACACGTATTGCAAGTTTGAAGGGTTGGAGAACCTTGCACAAGACAGAAATCATTCTCCACTGCGCTTGAGTCAGGTACATTCCCCTTCCTTTACCTATGTCATAGGTGGATGTATAGGCTTGAATGGCCTTTTGCTGCTCCTCTATCCTCTGAAGTATATAGAGTGTTGAATTCCACCTAGTTACCACCTCTTGCTTCAGGTGATGGCAGGGCAGGTTCAGGAGTGTTTGCTGGTGCTCTAGTCTTCGGCAGGTGGTGGCTGAATGTCGAAAGTGGCCCGCAATTTTTCGGGCCACCAACAGCATCTCCTGCACGCCCCTGTGATTTTTCAAAAAATTCTGGACCACCAAATGAATTGTATGTGCAAAACATGGGACGTGCTGGAATTTGCCCAGATGTAATGCACGCACAATATTGGTGGCGTTGTCCGATATCACAAATCCCCAGGAGAGTCTAATTGGGGTAAGCCATTCTGCGATGATGTCCCTCAGTTTCCGTAAGACGTTGTCAGCGGTGTGCCTCTTAAGGAAAGCGGTGATACATAGCGCAGCCTGCCTAGGAACGAGTTGGCGTTTGCGAGATGCTGCTACTGGTGCAGCTGCTGTTGTTGCTGCGGGAGGCCATACATCTACCCAGTGGGCTGTCACAGTCATATAGTCCTTAGTCTGCCCTGCTCCACTTGTCAACATGTCCATGGTTAAGTGGACAGTGGGTACAACTGCATTTTGTAGGACACTGAGGACACTTTTTCTGACGTCTCTGTACATTCTCGGGATAGCCTGCCTAGTGAAGTGGAACCTAGATGGGATTTGGTAACGGGGACACACTACCTCCATCAATTCTCTAAGTCCCACTGAACTAATGGAGGATACCGGACGCACGTCTAACACCAACATAGCTGTCAAGGCCTCAGTTATCCACTTTGCAACAAGATGACTGCTGTCATATTTCATCTTCCTCACAAAGGACTGTTGGACAGTCAATTGCTTATTGGAAGTAGTACAAGTGGTCTTCCGACTTCCCCTCTGGGATGACGATTAACTCCCAGCAGCAACAACAGCAGTGGCAGCAACAGCAGCAGTAGACGTACCACTCAAGGATCCTCCGGAGGAATCCAAGTTAGGAGAGGACTCCTCAGTCTTGCCAGTGATATGGCCTGCAGGACTACTGACGATCCTGACTGAGGAGGAATTTGACGTTGAGGGAGTTGGTGGTGTGGCTTGCAGGAGCTTGGGTACAAGAGGAAGAAGGGATTTAGGTGTCAGTGGACTGCTTACGCTCTTACCCAAAGTTTCACAAATTGACACTGACTTCTGATGAATGCACAGTAGGTGACATATAAGGGAGGATGTTCCTAGGTGGTTAACGTCCTTACCCCTACTTATTACAGAATGACAGAGGCAACACACGGCTTGACACCTGTTGTCCGGATTTGTGGAGAAATAATTGCACACCGAAGATGTGGCTTATTTGGTATTTTGCCCAGGCATCACAATGGGCATATTCATCCAACTGACAAGAAGTGACTCCCCCGGTCCCTGATTTAAACAAACCACATCACCATCAGAATCCTCTTCGTCAACTTCCTCCTCAGCGCCAGCAACACCCATATCCTCATCTTGGTGTACTTCAACAGTGACATCTTCAATTTGAATATCAGAAACTGGACTGTGGGTGCTACTTCCAGCACTTGCAGAGGGCGTGCAAATGGTGGAAGGAGCCACCTCTTTCTATCCAGTGTTGGGAAGGTCAGGCATCGCAACCGCCGACACACTTGAACTCTCCTTGGGGATTTGTGAAACCATCTTAGAACGCACAGTTCTTTGCTGTGTTTTTACCAACTTAACTCTTATCATTTTTCTAGCGGGAGGATGAGGGCTTCTATCATCATGTGAAGCTGAACCACTAGTCATGAACATAGGCCAGGGCCTTAGCCATTCCTTGCCACTCCGTGTCGTAAATGGCATATTGGCAAGTTTACATTTCTCCTCAGACCATATAAATTTATTTTTTTGGGTCTTTTTACTGAACTTTGGCTTTTTGGATTTTACATGCCCTCTACTATCACATTGGGCATCGGCCTTGGCAGAAGACGTTGATGGGATTTCATGGTCTATGTCATGACTAGTGGCAGCAGCTTCAGCACTATGAGGAAGTGGTTCTTGATCTTTCCCTATTTTTTCCTCCAAATTTTTGTTCTCCATTATTTTTCTGGAGTTATATAACAATGGGGGTCATTCCGAGTTGTTCGCTCGCTAGCAGATTTTAGCAGCATTGCACACGCTAGGCCGCCACCCTCTGGGAGTGTATCTTAGCTTAGCAGAATTGTGAACGAAAGATTAGCAGAATTGCGAATAGAAAATTCTTAGCAGTTTCTGAGTAGCTCGAGACTTACTCCTACACTGCGATCAGCTCAGCCCGTTTCATTCCTGGTTTGATGTCACAAACACGCCCTGCGTTCGGCCAGCCACTCCCCCCACTCCCCCGTTTCTCCAGACACTCCCGTGTTTTATCCTGGCACGCCTGCGTTTTTCCGCACACTGGACTGGATTTATATGGCAGTATCACTGGACTTATACGCCAGTACCACTGGAATTATATTGCAGTACCACTGGACATATACAGCAGTATCACTGGACTTGATTTATACGCCGGTACCACTGGAATTATACGCCAGTACCACTGGAATTATACAGCAGTATCACTGGAATTATACGGCAGTACCAGTGGACATATACGGCAGTATCACTGGACTGGATTTATATTGCAGTACCCCTGGATTTATACGGCAGTACCACTGGACATATACGGTCGTATCACTGGATTTATATGGCAGTACTACTGGACATATACGGCAGTATCACTGGACTGGATTCATATGCCAGTACCGCTGGAATTATACGACAGTATCACTGGAATTATACGGCAGTACCACAGGAATTGTACGGCAGTACCACTGGACATATGCGACAGTATCACTGGACTGGATTTATACGCCAGTACCACTGGAATTATATGGCAGTATCACTGGCATTATACGGCAGTATCACTGGAATTATACGGCAGTATCACTGGAATTATATGGCAGTACCACTGGACATATACTGCTGTATCACTGGACATATACGGCAGTATCACTGGACATATACTGCAGTATCACTGGACTGGATTTATACACCAGTACCACTGGAATTCTATGGCTGTACTACTGGACAGTCATAATCTCTGGCGAAAGCAAGAACCTTGTTACATTCTGATGGGAGCTGACTGCTAGTTATCAGTCTGATAGTCAGATTCTGCAAACTTGTTCTCTATTTTCTGGCAGGCTCTTCGCTCAGCAGGAACCCTGAATTTTGCATTGAGCTGTTAGACCTATCGCCGTTGCGAGAGATTACGACTGCACCCCAGGATTCCAGCAGAAGATTTTCTACATTGAGCAGCCAGTGGAGTTTTTGGTGGACCAGCTCGTTTTGAATGGTATAAATACCTGCAACCATGCCCTCAATATACACCTTGACAAAGAATGTGGTCGAAACGCGTTGGTATGAGGGCTATGGACACCTGAGGACTCTCTAGGTTATCCTGTTTAGAAGTATCTCCTCTTTATATATGCGCAATACCCATGAGATTGGGAGGAGCTATACGCAATAATTGAGGATTCAAGACGCCTAAAAGAAACCGCAATGGACGTTTTGACACTAGGAACACTGTGAGTAAGATCTTATGCGACAAGAAACTGTTTGAGTGACTATTCGCCTCTGTGGGAAGTTTCAAGAATTAAAGATACCTTTATATGAGGAGAATTTCACACTTTGACGTGAGTACGGTACGCACATACCATCATCTCCTAAGGAAATATAGTGAGGAAGTGCATGTGAGGATAGACTACATGACATTGTTGTCCCATTCTTTCTTTTGAGGGATGTTTGACTTTAAAAAAGATCGATTCAGAAGATCACTGCAAGGAACTGAGGAGGATCGGAAACATATTGAGGGTGTTGGGACATTCCTTCCTCTTGTAATTATAAACCATCAAAGTTCCTCCACTGACTTCATAAAACATTTGGCAGTGCGCGGTGGGAGTACACTCCATTTGTTGTGAACCCTACTGCAGCCGCCTAGGGTGCAGTAGTTCTCTATACCCTTGTTTGACACAACCACTGTGCCTGGACTGATGCAGCACAAGACACTACCACTGTACTGATGCAGGACAACACAGCGCCACTGCAATGGACTGGACTTATACAGCAGCACTGGACATATGGCAGAAGAGGACACCACCATTGTGACTGGACTGATGCAGCACAATACACCACCACTGAACTAATGCAGCACAACAAGCACCACTGGACTGGACTTATACAGGAGCACTGGACATATGGCAGCAGAGGACACCACCACTGTGACTGGACTGATGCAGCATAAGACACTACACTGGACTGAGCCACCCCACTTTCCCTCCCGCACAGACACGGAGGACGGAGACACGTCCTCTCTCTACACTCTCCAATGCCGGAGTGAAAATGGCGGCGATGCATGGCTCCTTATATGGAATCCAAACCCAGCGAGAATCTGACAGCGGGATGATGACGTTTTGCCTCGTTCTGGTTTCCGAGTCAGGCGGGAAAACCCGAGCCAGGCTCAGATCCGGGCTCAGGTAGTGAAGTCCGGTAGGGTCCGATTCTCAGGGAACCAAACCCACTCATCTCTACTCTGTAGCTGTTGTTATTTTATTCCCCTAAATAGTGGCCTTGTTTATTTTCTGAACCATAGAAGTGCCTTAGTTAATGTTATGCCCCATAGTAGTGCCTTAGTTTATCTTATCAACCACACCAGTGCACTAGTACACGTTATGTCTTATTGTAGGGCTGCCAGTACACATTATGCAACACAGTACCCTCAATTCACATTATGCCATACGATGTTCCCAGTTCATATTATGTCACACTATAATGCCTCCGCTTCATACTGTGCCACATTACGGTGCCCCAGCTCATAATATGCCACATTATAATACCCTCCAGGAAAATGTTTGTAAGGGCCCCTATGTACCACACAATGATGAAAAATGTATATAAGACATGTAACTTTGACAGGGAAGGTGGGCCTCTCTCAGCCCTGGGCCTTATAGTAGCTCCACCCCCTGCACCTATGATAGCTATGCCCTTGTATATAACATATGTAATTGTCACAAGGAGGGACCCTCTCAGTTCTCGCCTCCATAGCAGATGCACTCCCTGTACCTATGGTAGAGCTACAGTACACCCTTGTTCTATAGTTGTTTAATTGTAATCCTATGTTTATGATTGTTTTACCCCAGGAGTCTATTTTACTCTATTACTCTTAGTAAAGTACCTTTATATAACAATTATAAAAGTACTAAAGGTATTACTTGATATTTATTTTTATGTTCTTGTAAGTTCAATTAGTGCTCTTTTTATTTTTTATATACTAAGCATATAACGTTATATTAGCCTATTACAGGCTTATTTATCGAAGTTCTAAAAGCCCAGACACAAATCATTCAGTTTTATTCCCCCCTATTACAGCATCCCTAGAATAAATGTTTTTTATTGATAAAATTGGAAAAAAATATGAAATTAAGTAAATTGTGTCTCTCTGTCATCCTTAGGGTCAGTTATGTGATGGTGTAGAGTCGTGCTTCCGATCGGCCACATGTTTTATGACTGGCAGCCACTATCACTGGTTTTGCCTGTCAGTTTGACCATAAATAATTTGATTTGGTCTTGGACCACCAACCCAGAGTACCCCTTCAAGTGCCTCACAGTACCCCAGGGTGCCTAGGTACTAAGGCCCAGATTTATCAAACCTTGGAGTGATAAATTGCATGGTGATAATGTAACATGATGGTTAGGAGCTGGTTGGTTGGTACTTTATCACCGTGCAATTTATCACTCTCCAAGGCTTGATAAATCTAGGCCACAGTTTTGGAACCACTGCCATATATTTTTACCCAGTTGTTGCTTGCAGTAACTCCTCTTGCAATGGCATGGGTGAGTCTATTGATCAGTTATAGCCAGGGTCGGACTGGCCCACACGGGAACAGGGGAAACCACCGGTGGGCCCCACTGCCTGTGAGCACTCCTCCTCCTCTAGGATGAGGTTCCAGACTCTATCCTAGTGCACTTGAATTATGCATTATACTTATGTTACATTATACTTCACAATAATATGGTTTATTATATATTTACCAGGGGGAACAGAACATGTACTCTGTAACGGTTAGCCAAACCTCTGTGGTGGCTGGCCACACCACAGTGGAGCCTGGCCACACCTTTAAGCATGGGCCCCTACAACAGCATCCCCCGGTGTGCCCTTTATGTCCCAGTCCGACACTGGTTATAGCAACAATTAATGTATTACGACAATGCCTGTTCTGGTAACGTCATTGACAAGTTCCTGTAATCAAACAACAGCGGATATTCAAATGTTGGAAAAGTCGGTTGGGTGTCTGTTTTTTCCTGTCTATTAGATAAGAAAAAACAGACACCCAACTGACTTTTCAAACAATTGAATATCCCCCAATGAGTATAAATAGCCATGTTGCTACTGACAGTCCTATATCAAGGGGCGGATTGGAGACATAGGGGCATATTCATTATCTTTAAATAATGAGAATTTTAGCAAAATATGTTGTTGTTTTTTTGTCAAATCCTCATTCATCAAAGCTGTAACAAAAGAGATATGACTAATATCTCCTTTGTTACAGCCTGCTTTGATAATTTCTACACTCCCCATACTATCTATAGTATCGGGATGTAGAAATTAGTACATTCATCAAACTCCGAAAAAGCATTTTTTTCGGGGTTTGAAGTTGAAAGTGTTCACCATCCTGAGATGGCGAACAGCCTAGCAGCTTCTCAGCATGTAGCGGAGGGATATATCAGATAACTCACGGCTGTGTGCTCTAGCTCTCCCCCTTCCCCACCTCACCTGTCACCTCTTCAACAGCACTCGCTCTCCCTGGTCCTCCCCTGAGTCCATCGCACACTGTGTATCCAGCTCCCCCCAGTCTGCAGCCGGACCCGGAACCACACACAGAAGGGGACGGGTGGGAGCCGATGCCACACACTGAAGGGGACCTATGAGAGCCGGAGCCTCGCGCTGAAGGGGACGTATGGGAGCCAGAGCCGCATGCTGAAGGGGACGTATGGGAGCCAGAGCCGCTGCTGAAGGGGACGTATGGGAGCCAGAGCTGCACGATGAATATGAAAGCAGCACGGAAGGAGTGCAGGCCAGGCAGTTGAAGCTATGGGACTTTGGAGCAGCGGGGAATCCAAGGACAGGTGGAGCCCAAGCTGCAACAAGGTAAGCAGACACTGCAGAGGAGAAAAATATCACTTTCCAAAAAGCTGCTTCTCAAAAATAGCAGTTTTTCTGAAGTGATATTATTATAAAGGCATGATGAATAGCAAAACAATTGTAAAATGTAAGGATGAGAATTGAAAACGAAAAATTCTCATTTCACAATTTTTCCATGATGAATATGCCCCTAAAACTGTCCCTGTAAAATCTTGTAGAAGTGGCAACCAAAATATTTGAGAAGTGCCAATAAATGTACTGGGTCAAAGGACGTAGTGTGGCCGCCATCTAGGCTTACCACGGGCAGGATGGAGATAACCCCCTTTCTGCCTGCTTCACCTGCTCTCTCTCCACAGCCCTTCTTCTCCGGCCTCCAGGGACCTTCTCTCCCTGCAGTCAACTCCAGCCCCTACAGTGCTTGGCTAGTTACTGTGGGCTGGCCCCTCCTCTGCGCCCTTCTCACCTCCCACTTCATATGTTCTTCCCATCTTCTCCCTCAGCTTCCTCATTGTCCTTTCTTTCCCCCTCTTCACAGCACTCCCCTCCTCAGACAGACAAAAAGAGACATCTATATGAATATAGGTATATATATATATCTGTCAGGTAGGTTGCATGGCAGATAAGTCTAGCTGCCCCTGGGGGGTTATGACATTCAGCAATTTAGGGCCAGCAAAATTAATTATATCTTGCTTCCCCCATCTAAAAACGTTGTGGCTCCCCTGAACATATGCACCAGGTTTGCTTCATGCACACTTTCATTCATATTTAACTATTTATTTTGCCTCTGAAATAAACATATGCTACCAGGGGCACCGCAATGTTTTTTGGTGGGCCAAGATATAATTACATTTTGGAACCCCTAAATTACTGAATGCCACCCCCTCAGGAGCAGCTGGAGTTACATGCCACATCACCTACCTGATGACAGAGATATGTCTGTTTACATTTATATAGATATCTCTGTCTACAGTATTAGTGATATGTGGGGGTGGTCTGGGGGGTGGTGGAATGTTTGGGTCCAAGAGGCGGGGGGGGGGGGGGGGGGGTGTACGGAGGACGGAGAAGGAGGGCTTAGTCCCTGCTGTTATTGAGTGTTATGGAAATGCATTGACATGTTTTGTAATAGTGCTGCTTTAATGTTTTTACTGTAGGACATATTAAAATATTACAATTATTGCTAAGTTCATTAGTAAGTTTCATTTACTTTCCACTGTTATACACTATTTCTATTAATTTTTAATTTTAGCATTTGGCATATTCCCTTTTAATAATTTATTACATACCAGTATGTTGAGTAAATTTGTAGTTTCACATAATAATAAACGATTAACATTTTATCAATGAATGTTAATTACCACGCCCACAAAGTGATGATTCTATATTCAACATGAATACCTGCATTGTGCATAGAGAAGACACACCAAAAACACCCAGCAGGTCAGCCTAGTTCCAGACAGTTGTCACGTTGCATCAAGTTTGGTTACCACACATGACTGAAAGCGACCTGCTGTAACACGAGCTTGTCTGAGACGGTGGATGGAAAACGTGAGCACTCCTTACATCCTGAAACTGATAATTACCTCTGTTCTCTACATGCGTTTGTAGGTCAGCGTGCCCGGTGTTATTGTAGTCTGCCAGCAGGCTATCTGTTTCTCCAATAAAAAGATGATTTAGCATCAATTCAAAGCTTGTTTTCTTTATTAGCAGCAACCGATAAACCCAGATCTCTGAAAGAATATAATTATAAAGTATTGCGTCATATTTGCTTGATGATAATATTTTTTTTATAGATAGTATCTGAACCTTGTTTTGCAAATAACGTTTTTGATTAAATTATTCTCCCTTTAAGGTCCCTATTTACGAAAATTTGCCTTTCAAATGTGGGTGTAGCGTTAAAGTTTCTAGGAAATGTCACTTGAATGTACAAACATTCTCACACAGGGACAGAGCTTGTGAGAAAGCTCTGTCCCTGTGAATCCCCTCCGCACACTTCTCACTGTATTTTTGGGAAAAAATACAGTTAGAGTGTCTCTGCGTATGCACCCCCCAGTACTGTCCGGCTCTACTGACACCCCCATTCCCCCCTAGCTGGCACTTTACAAAATCTCAGCTGACTGCAGCATAAACTGATCCACTAATCAGAGGCGATACCGAGGGCTGGTCCCGGAATCTCCTATATAATAGCCCAGATCTGTCACTCTGTGATTGTGTGGATAACTCTGGGCGTGGCTAGGAGCTCTCATTGGGTTAGCAGCAGCTCTGTCACACCCAGTCCACACCTGATTGGGCGAGAAACACCCTCCCACACAGGTTACATCCAATGGGAGGCCCTGCCCTTTGGCTGCTATGTGTTCCCAGAGCAGGATTAACAATGGGGCTGATGGAGCTGCAGCTCCAGGTCCACACCCCAAAGTAGGCCCACAGCATCTGCAGCACCATACCCTCCAACAATTTACACATAAAAATTGCTACAAATTCTTTCCTATTCTTTCAATGGAAGTTTGGAGAGCCAAAAAACGGTACAGACCATTAAAAAAAGGTACTGTACCTGCCAAAAAGGTACAGCTGGAGGGTATGCCACTGCATCTGCAGCAAGTCTCTGCGCTGTAGATAGGGGGGTAAAAAATCCTTTTACTGCAGCGTCCTATGTCCTGCTGCCAGTCCCCCATTCCCGTCTCCCCCGCACCCGCCACTCCCCCAACCACAGCACCTACTAGGTGATTCATCAGGCCCTGCGTGCGCTGTTCACGCCGCTGCAAGGGGCTACGGCCCCATAACCATCGCACGCCCTTTGTCCATGCAATATTTAACCACTCACACAATTATGATTGGAGGTAATACTCCATAAAATACAAAAATTGCAAGCCACAAGGGGCGTGCAAGGGTTAAGGGGGCGTAGCCCCTTACCATGGTGTGAAGAGCAATCTTATTCTTGGGTTGCAGCAGCGGTAGGAGGGGGGGTTTGCCAGCAGCAGTGGTATTTAGACCACAAAGCTGATCACAGGGGCTGGCTGCTAGCTCCTGCTCTGCCTGTCAGAGCAGAGCAGGAGCTGGGGAAATGGTGACGCCATCTAGAGGTGGCGTTGCAATTGCAGGGCTCGCCATCAGTATTTTTTCACAATTCTCTGCCTACGTAATTAAAGAGTTTGGATTTATTTATTTTTTCACGAAAACTGCTCCAAAAGCTCTTTAATACATTTAGGTGGTACTAAAATAATGTGTGTTTGTGTGTGTATATATGTATATTTGGGATGCAGTTGATATGCTGGCGGACGGGATCCCGGCGGTCAGGATACCGACACTGGAATCCCAACCGCTGACAATGCCACCAGCCGGAATGCCGGCTAACAGGGGCTATTCCCAGTCGTGGGTGTCCACGACACCCATAGAGTGGGAATAGAACCTGTGGCAAGCACACTGAGCCCGCAAGGGGCACCACTGTGCTCACCCTTCCCCCCTGCCAGCATTTTGGTGGCCGGGATCCCGGGGACGGAATGCTGACCTCCGGGATCCCGACTGCAGACATATCAGCCCCAACCCATATATTCTATGGGGCAATTTATTCAAAGCAGTGGTTTCAAAACTCAGTCCTCAAAGCACCCTAACAGTCCAGGTTTTCAGGATATCCATGCTTGAGCATAGTTGGCTTTTAGTATCTCCGTCAATTTGACGTAACCATCTGTTTGCATACATCTCTGAATCTGGTGGCTCGATGCGTAAAGAACCTGATTTAGTAAATATGTCAATATGACTTTCTTTAGTCACCAAATAATATAATTTGGGTACTGGTTTTAGACCTAATAGTCATTTAGGATTAGTGGGTGTATTTCATAGTTTCCTAACAAATGTGTCTAATTCTATAAATAATTGAAAATCATTAAACTCTGATGTAGGAGCGAATTGAAGACCATTCTTAGTAAAGAAAGTTCGGACTCAGTCAATGTTGATGTCACACATTAGAAATACCTATTTGGTTTGGACTTACCTCTCCTTGTGTCCGTCTGCTCCCTACTCTTGATTACTCACTACTTTCCTCTTCTCTGTATCTTCTTTTGATGTGTGAGGCAATTTATGTAAACAATCTATATTGGATAATTTTATAAGATCTAGTAATGGGTCTCTTGAGTAAAGGGGGGTACTCACTAGAGATGAGCGGGTTCGGTTCCTCGGAATCCGAACCCGCCCGAACTTCATTTTTTTTTACACGGGGCCGAGCGACTCGGATCTTCCCGCCTTGCTCGGTTAACCCGAGCGCGCCCGAACGTCATCATCCCGCTGTCGGATTCTCGCGAGGCTCGGATTCTATCGCGAGACTCGGATTCTATATAAGGAGCCGCGCGTCGCCGCCATTTTCACACGTGCATTGAGATTCATAGGGAGAGGACGTGGCTGGCGTCCTCTCCGTTTATAGAGAAGAGAGTGAGACTAGAGTAGAGAGAGACACAGTAGTAATTTTGGGGAGCATTAGGAGGAGTACTTTAGGAGGAGTACTACTATTTGCTGAAGTGATAGATAGATAGTGTGACTGTATAATGTATATCTGACTTGTGGGGGAGACACTGACAGTGGGGAGCAGTTAGAGTCTGAGAGCAGGACTCAGGAGTACATATAACGTACAGTGCACACTTTTGCTGCCAGAGTGCCACACTGCCATTGTGACCACACTGACCACCAGTATAATATATATTGTGATTGTCTGCTTAGGAGTACTACTTGCAAGTTGCTGATAGTGTGACCAGTGACCTGACCACCAGTTTAATAATCACCACCAGTTTAATATATATAATATATATATATATATATATATATAATTGTATATAATATATATATAATATTGTATACCACCTACCCGTTTTTTTTTTTTTTCTTTCTTCTTCTTTATACATACTACTATAGTAGCTTACTGTAGCAGTCTGCGGTGCTGCTGAGCTGACAGTGTCCAGCAGGTCCGTCATCAGTCATTACATAATAAATATATATACCTGTCCGGCTGCAGTACTAGTGATATTATATATATATATATATTGATTTCATCTCATTATCATCCAGTCTATATTAGCAGCAGACACAGTACGGTAGTCCACGGCTGTAGCTACCTCTGTGTCGGCAGTCGCTCGTCCATCCATAATTGTATACCACCTACCCGTGGTTTTTTTTTTTTTTTCTTCTTTATACATACTACAATAGTAGCTTACTGTAGCAGTCTGCGGTGCTGCTGAGCTGACAGTGTCCAGCAGGTCCGTCATCAGTCATTACATAATAAATATATCTACCTGTCCGGCTGCAGTACTAGTGATATTATATATATATATATTGATTTCATCTCATTATCATCCAGTCTATATTAGCAGCAGACACAGTACGGTAGTTCACGGCTGTAGCTACCTCTGTGTTGGCAGTCGCTCGTCCATCCATAATTGTATACCACCTACCCGTGGGTTTTTTTTTTCTTTCTTCTTTATACATACTGTCAAAGTCAGAAAAATATCTCTATGCACACTACCATATTTGCACCTCACACAGGTCCGTGCTGCGCATGCGTACGCTCTCCCGTACGTGCGCATACTCACAGTCGCGGGCACCCGCAGGCGCATGGTATGCGTATTTACGGTAGAGTTTATGCGATCGTAGCGTGCGACTCAATCATTACATATTTTCACTAATAATGTATTTTGTAGATCATGGTCCCTTTGATAGATTCTGAAAGTGTGGTTAATATAGAATGTTCATGAACAGAGAAATCCCTCTTTGTTTGATACGAAGGGTCAGACAGGAGTAATACAGTGGTGTTTAGTATCCATCGGAAGAATATTTAATTAGAAATATTCCGGTGTTGGTTTGAAGCAGATCAATCGCTCGTGCGAATAGTTATGGACATAAGAAGTTTATGAACATTTACTTTATTTGCACTTTATTACCCATGCGGCGGGAAACCCAGTTTCCCTCCCACCTGAGCAGTTGGAAATAGTCACAGCCCACCTGTATGAATCAACCTATGACCTTTTGTTATAATGCGAAGCCGAATTCCTGTGTCCAATGGACAATGAGATTGTAGGGACCATTGAATTGTATTGTGTGTGGGGCATAAATAGGCAGGCCGACCGTATCCAGTTCACTCTCTTCAACGGTTCTCATTGCTGATAATCGGGAGCTGGATATCGAGGCGCATGCGATCGTTTCCCTTTGTGCGTAAGTTTTCTCCGTAATCATATTGTCTTACTGTGAGCCATCTCTCTCTCTCTCCACTCTTTCTCTCGTATTTTCCCTTTGTTGTATTGTATTGTATTTCCTGTGTAGTTATCTGGTTAGTTGGTTTATGTTATATTGTAGTGTATCATTTGTACTGTGATTCCTTTTGCAAGTATAATAGTTATAATACATATAATAGGTTTTGGACCCTAAGCCCAGGTATCTGTGTATTCTTTATAGGGTTAAGTATTCTCTGAGCGTCGGTGACGCTCAAGCAGCTTTGTAGTTAATCAGGTTACACCAGGTTGCACTTACACTCTGTCTCTACACTAAGGTATACTGTGTATCTCATTGTTAAAGGTATAGATATAAAGGTTTTAACGTTGTAAGCGTCTGCACCGCTGGTGATCTCCTCGTGGTCCCGAGCGTACGCTACAGCGAATCATTACGTTAGTCGGCAGCCAATAGCGTGCCTGCCTGTGATCACTGGGCCGTAAGCGAACGTGACGCTTGAGCGTCTCGACTACGGTTGAGCGATCGCTACACAACTTGCGTACCCTTACGGTACTTCTTACGTAGATAGCGTACAGTGTTCTTAGACCTCTTAAAGTGTTTTATATACGATAAATATTTAGCTTTATCAATTGGCGGCTCGCCCGTCCTTCACATATCTGCACTAGGTAGATCAGCAGACATTATCCCTCAGCAAAGGGCGGGAGGTTGTATCCCTCGTAGTGCTGACAGGATAAGCGTCTGCTTCGCTTAGGTAAAGAGTGCTGAAGGAATCCGGGAACCGGAGGTAAGAACAAAACGCTAGTGTCTTTTAAAACTGTTTATTTTTCTGTCTTGCGTACACACGCACGCACACATATATATATCTGCATTTCTTTTTCTTTTTCATTTTCGTATATCACTCTCCTGTCTGCCAGTTTTATAGTCGATAGAAGTGCTAAAAGAGATTTGCCGTTATTTCATAGTTTAAGAATAGATAACATAGTTAAAAGATAGACAAACACACAGTTTTGCCTGGGAGATAAGGCGAAGTCAGTGTGTTGTGTGGTAGATGATCAAGGATCATCTACATTGATAAAAGTATAAATTGTGTTACGGTGGATCTTTGCTTTGCGTATACGTGTCTCTAACAAAGACTTGCATACGCAATCCAAAGGCCGACGCACGCAGCGTATATTACGCAACGGAGCGTCCGGTTACGCCCACGTAGCTCAAGTCACGATAAGTTGATTTTTAACGCAAAGCGATAAATAACGCAAAGCGATAAATAACGCGAGGCGAGAAATAACGCAAGTCTATTTTTGGGTGTCCGAAATTTTAATTAACAGATCCTGCTCCTAATTGGTAACACACCTGATCTAAAGAAAAATTTCTGCGCAGAAATAGAAATAGAAACAAAAGTGTACATGTGATGAGTGAGTGTTTTTACAATTTTTAAAGGTTGAACCACAAGAAAAGTCGAGTACTCGTGAGGTACATGCGTGTAAGTGACG
Source organism: Pseudophryne corroboree (assembly GCF_028390025.1). Classification (NCBI taxonomy): domain Eukaryota; kingdom Metazoa; phylum Chordata; class Amphibia; order Anura; family Myobatrachidae; genus Pseudophryne; species Pseudophryne corroboree. The sequence goes on from NC_086449.1 coordinate 283,469,219, forward strand.
TGTACGGTGGCTAGGGAGGCATCCCTGGTTAAATATACAATTTTGAGCATTAGAGTATAGCAGACCAGGAGGTCATACTGTAACAAGACCAGGAGGTCATACCAGACCAGGAGGTCCAGGTACAGCCGACAAGGAAGTCCGCTATACAGTTCACAGGCACAACACCGAAAAGGGTTGGTGCAACACCCATATAGGCCATATAAGCTCTGGCTGAAGGAATTCGCAGCCGTAATTTTCGATTCCATTGGTCTTTCCGTACATAAGCTTAGTTGTTTGTGTACTGAACGATTGGACCGCACGTAATTGTGTACATTAGTTAGTAATCTGACCTAATACCATTAGAGTAAAGGGGTCACAAACGCTATTTGTACACTCTAACGTGATTTGTGTAATTTTTTTATTTTAAGGGAAGTTTGCTGCTCACTCAGGAACTATCCAGCAACCAATAGTTACTGGAAAGAGTAAGTGTTCTTCGGATAACCCTCGCAGGTTCCAGTAAATAGAGGTTCAGGTCGCAGGGGCCCTAGGTCGAGTACGCCAGCACCATATCGGTGTGATCAGGTCGTATTGGTCGGCGTGGGCGAGTGAGTGGGGTACTCGGTAAACCGCCACCGTCAGCCTATTGTGGACATTTGGTTTTGCGTAAGGGTTGGCTAAATAAAGCAACACTTTCGAACTATGGGGGTCACTTGTTCAGGTAGGGGGCGATCAACCTCGGTTCGGGTTGATTCAGTGGTCCGACCAATTGGGTCGGCCAGGTATATAATGTGTGAGAAATATGGAAGTCACACAGAAACTTTATGTGATGAATGGGAGAGAATGACAGTACATGACGGGGAGAAATTCCCAAGAGTAGGTAGCTTCAGCTCAGAAGTGTTACAAAATTTAAGGAGGAGGATATGTCTCATAAAATCAACAAAGAGACGAATCCAGCATTATGATTATTTACAGTTGTGGCAACAGGAAGGTGAGATACAGAGAGGTTTGGCTCAGGCGGCGGGATCTGGCTCTAACAGAAAACTGATTGCCACGGCCCCACCGCCACCATATATATCAGGAGAGAAGTTGATTGCGGAGAAAGACGCACTAAGGTGTAACACAAAATCACTTAGTAACTGTGTAAATGTTAATGATAATGTTAACCCATTAACCCATGCAAGTATTAACCCGTGCAAGTTGTACCCTGTTTTGAACTTTCCTCAGGAGTGTGATCAAGAGGACGAATCGGCAACGATTTCAGCGCTCTCTCTAGCAGCCACCATAGCAGAGACCACAGTAGGCACAGCTCCACCCACGAGATTAGTAAAGGCCCCTAGCGGAGGGATAGGTGAGGTCGTATCAACTGGTAAGTACGGCACCATGCATTATGCTGAGACTATTTCACCACAGCCTGTAGAATCTACACAGAATGAGGTTGTTAGAATTACACCTGTTAGAGTAATAGCAGTGCCAAATGGGAAAACAGACACATCAGGAGCCACTCCCATTAGGAACATTGCCATGTACACTCCATTTTCCCGAATGGAATTAAGGACCATAGTGTCTGAATTTCCTGACCCTAGAAAAGACTTAGTTGCCAGTCAAAAATACATCAGAGACTTAGGTAACACTGCAGAGCCCAACAATAAAGACTGGCAGATATTGCTGAGAGCATGTTTACCCTCAAATGTCGACGCAACTCAATTTTTAGCTGATTGCGGACTAGATCATGATGTACCTCTTACAGATGTGTACAACCAAGATAATGTGAAAAGAATAAACTTGCAGCTAAAAGAGTATTTCCCAGCAGTAGCTAAATGGAATAAGATATTCTCCATTAAACAGAAGGAGTCAGAGACAGCTGCAGAGTATTTTCACAGAGCATTATTAGAAATGGCAAAATACACAGGCATAGAGGACATTAAAACAGACACAAACCATCGGGAAGTAGCAGTATCGGTACTGATGGATGGTTTAAAAGAGTCATTGAAGACTAGGGTACAGACCACACAACCATGTTGGCGAGGTCTGTCTGTGGCTACTTTGAGAGAGGCTGCTATTGATCACGATAGAAACATCACCAGACACAGGGAACAACAAGGTGATAAATTAATGTCAGTAAGTATACAGGCTCTGACCACAAGGCAGCCTTTGTTTGTATCACCAAATCCTGTGGGTAAGTCAAGTATGGTTACTTGTTATTCTTGTCACAAACAGGGACACATGGCACGAGATTGTAGAGTAAAGAATCCACGAAACTCATACCAACCCCCTAGACAACGACACGACACACGACATTGGGATCGGGGTCCACAGAAACGGAGTTATGAGCCACATACAGGGGAAACAAAAAGATATCCCCCGAACAGAGACTGGCATGCCTCTGGTAGTTCCCAGCTAACTCCCTCACAAGTAGTTGCTGCCAGCGGGATTCAGGAAGGTCACCATACCCAATAGGGGTGTGGCCATACCTGTAATCTGCAGCCAGTAAAATTAATTGCCAACCTTGGAAGTGAACCCGAGATCGCAATTAATGTAGCTGGTAAAACTTTAAACTTTCTTGTAGACACAGGGGCGGCCAAGTCAGTGATAAATTCGACAGTGGGCATGAGAACCACTGGTAGGACAATTCCAGCCATGGGAGTAACAGGAGTAGTCCAGCACTACCCTGTTAGCAAACCAGCCGAGATTACAATAGGGCCTTTGCATACCAAGCATTCCTTTTTGCTGGCTGCATCGGCACCAACTAATCTCCTGGGAAGAGACTTACTGTGTAAAATGGGGTGCGTCATTTATTGTACTCCTGAAGGTGTATTCTTGGACATACCTGAGAAACACGCTCAGGAAGTGCGAGACATGTTAGACTCCCCATCAAAATTAATGTCACATACCATTATGACAAATAGGAATCCATCCCAAATAGAAGAGATGACATCTCAGATACCAGAGTCACTTTGGACAAAAGACGGACAAGACACTGGATTAATGGCAAACGTAGCTCCAGTAGTTGTACAAGTAAAAGATGGTAGGATAGCTCCAAAAATCCCACAGTACCCTCTGAAGCCAGAGGTGGAGTTAGGAGTTTACCCAGTAATAGAGCGCTTGCTACAACAGGGCATTCTGGTAAGAACGTCCAGCACTGCCAATAGTCCCATCTTCCCTGTTAAAAAGAGTGGGGGGAGGGGTTACAGACTAGTGCAGGATCTAAGGAGGATTAACAAAATAGTTGAGAGTCAGTTCCCCGTAGTGCCAAATCCAGCTGTCATCCTAATGCAAATCCCTCCCACTGCCAAATTTTTCACTGTTATTGACCTCTGCTCCGCTTTCTTTTCGGTACCTCTGCACCCTGACAGCCAATATTTGTTTGCATTTACATACAGAGGAGTCCAATACACGTGGACTCGATTACCCCAAGGTTTCATAGATAGTCCAAGTATATTTTCTCAGGCTTTGCATGATTGTTTACAGTCTTTCCAACCAGACAGTGGATCAGTATTGATACAGTATGTGGACGATTTACTACTGTGTTCAGATTCACTGGAAGCATCTCTGAAGGATACGAAACAGCTCCTGTTTCATCTTTCAGACACAGGACACAAGGTGTCCAAAGACAAGTTACAATTATGCCAAACTAGGGTAAAATATTTGGGACACTGTCTAACACAAGGACTGAGACACCTGACCGCTGATAGAATCCAAGCAATTAGAGACATGACTCTGCCACAAACCCAGCAACAGATCAGAACGTTTTTAGGAATGTGTGGGTATTGCCGTAATTGGATCCCAGGGTTTTCCATTTTGGCGTTACCTTTGCAGGAAATGGTCTCCTCAAACAAACCTGATAGGATTTCGCATACAGACGAGTCCGAAACAGCATTTGAGAGACTCAAACAGTGCCTAACGCAGGCACCAGCACTAGGTATGCCAGACTATGGGAAACCCTTTAAACTATACGGAACAGAAAGTGCTGGTTGCGCGGCAGGTGTACTAACCCAAAAACACGGTGATGCCAGCAGGCCAGTTGCATACTACAGCGCTCAGCTAGACACGGTAGCGCGATCCCTCCCCACATGCTTGCGAAGCGTTGCTGCGATAGCATTGCTAGTGACAAAAAGCGAAGATGTCGTGCTAGGCCACAACCTCACAATCCATACGCCACATGCAGTATCAGCCTTATTGAATTCTGCCCAAACCAGACACGTCTCATCAGCGAGGTTTACAAGATGGGAATTGGCACTAATGGCCCCCGTAAACATCACCATAAGGAGATGCAGTGCATTAAATCCTGCAATGTATCTCCCAGGTGTGCCTGGTCAGGCACAAAGGGTGGAAGGTGAGAGTGATGGGGAAGGAGGATTTAATACAAAGGAAGATACACATGATTGTATGGAATATTTGACCCAAAATTTTACCGCAAGGCCTGACATCAGTGACAACCCACTGGAAGATGCAGAACTCACGTTCTACACGGACGGTAGTTGCCATAGACAGTCAGACTCGGGAGACTTGTGTACTGGATACGCAGTCGTAGATGACCAAGACACCATAGAAGCGGAACCGCTAGGCCCACCTCACTCAGCCCAGGTTGCTGAACTGGTCGCCCTAACCAGAGCATGTGAATTGGCTAAGGGTAAGTCAGCCAATATCTACACCGATTCTAGATACGCATTCGGGGTAGTCCATGATTTCGGAGCCCTATGGCGTCTCAGAAATTTCATGACGGCCGCTGGTACACCGGTAGCGCATGCAGCTCACATAAAAAGGCTTCTAACAGCGATACAGGAACCCGACAGAGTGGCTGTTATCAAATGTAAAGCACACACATATAGCCAAGACCCGGTATCACTTGGTAACAGCCGAGCAGACGAAGCTGCTAAGTTAGCAGCTGCTACCCCCATACAGACAGACACCACACAATTGATGGTATTTAATACCATTAACACACAGAAGTTGTGTGAAATGCAAAATTTGTGTTCCACACAGGAAAAGGCAGTCTGGAAGGCAAAGGGATATGGCCAGGAGTCCTCAGGACTCTGGACGGATGGACATGGTAAACCAGTGGCCCCCAGAGCATATCTTCCATGTCTAGCTGAAGCAGCTCACGGGCTGACTCATCTAGGCAAGGAGGGGATGTGCAAATTGGTGAGAGCATATTGGTGCGCCCCAGGATTCTCCTCTCATGCGAGTAAAAGAGCAATGTCATGCCTTACCTGTTTGAGAAAGAATATTGGAAAGGCAATACCTACAGAACCATCCCATATCCCACCTGCCGGCGGCCCTTTCCAGGTAATACAAATTGACTTTATACAATTACCCCCTTGTCGGAATTTGAAATATGTACTTGTTTGTATAGATGTTTTCTCAAATTGGGTCGAAGCATTTCCTGCGGCTACAAATACCGCTATGTTTACTGCTAAGAAAATTGTGCAGGAATTTGTATGTAGATATGGTATCCCTAGAATAATCGAAAGTGATAGGGGTACCCATTTTACAGGTGATGTCTTTCAAGGAATGTGTAAGTTGATGGGAATTGATAGCAAGCTGCACACTCCGTACCGTCCACAGGCGAGTGCGAAGGTCGAAAGAGTGAACAGCACTATTAAAAATAAATTGAGTAAAGTGATGGCAGAGACAGGATTGACATGGCCAGAAGCTTTACCCATTGTATTGTACAGTATCAGAACCACTCCCAGGTCCCCTCTTAATCTGTCTCCCTTTGAAATCTTGTTTGGTCGACAACCGCATGTCATGATTAACCCTCAGGATGATTTGAAATGTAACAATGAAGCAACTGTAAAGTACTTGATTAACATGAGTAAACAGTTAAGGAATCAAAATGATAATCTGAAGTTGGTGATTCCTGATCTACCTGATAGTAATTGTCATGACATTGAACCTGGGGATTATGTAATGATACGGAATTTTCTACGCTCAGGTTGCCTTATTGACAGATGGGAAGGACCATACCAGGTCTTATTGACTAGCACTACAGCATTGAAGGTTGCTGAGAGAGAGACTTGGGTCCATTCATCCCACTGCAAGAAGGTTGCTGATCCAGAGAAGTCCCGTGATAAGGAACAGACGGTAGAGGTTGTATCACTGGAGTGTCTGTTCCAGGAGGACTGAGGCGGCACCTGAGCCTTGAAGACCGAGAGCTGTTGTCGACTCCCCACTCCCTTTTATTGTTTTCCTCCACTTCCCATCCCCTCTCCCTCAAATTTCTTTTTCCTCCTTCTCATTCTTCTCCGTTTCCTCCTATAAGATGGACTTGCCCCAGGAGACTGTGATCCGGATTTTCCTGTTGACCATGATGTTGACCAGAGCAGTCTGTTCCGGCGAGAGTACCATGGAGGTCGATAGAGGTTCTGGAATGGGTTCTGATGATAAAGATGGAGGCGTAGTTTTCCAAGATCAACCTAACCAACAAGCAAAGGCGAGTATCAGAAAACGATCCGATAGCATTGACCATAGAAGGAATTGTGACGGATTGTTAGCTGAGGAAAACTGTATCTGTAGGCTCTGTAATAATGTCATTGAAGATGGGTGCATTAAGAAATGCCAATCCAGTTTTAATATCCATATGGACCGGCATCCATTGAGTGACTATCACTCCTTAGTGGGTAATGTGTTAAACAAAACAGATTGTTGGGTATGCTCTCAAGTACCTCAAGGTCATAGCAAATCAGGGCTAGTACCATTTCCTTTAACGATAGGGGAGGTACTTGAGTTAAATGGTGGGAGACCGGTGGACAGGAGGTTTAATATCTCCAGCCCTCCTAGTTTGAAGCTCCACCAATACCATGTGGATAGGTCCCTATTATGTTTCAACATCTCCAATCCCAGAAAGCCGGGAAATTGGGAAGTGTCATGGAGTAACCACACCATGACCTTTTCGCATAGAGCAGATAGAATGCCCACAGATACAGAGCTTGTACGCCACATAGCCAGTAGAGGAAAATCTTTCCGGTATAGGTACACCTTAGGAAATAGGATTACGAGAGTTGGAGAAGTATCGCCAGGATACTGTGCACATATCGTACAACCTGATACGTGTATTAAGCAGATGGAAGAATTAGGGTTAGGAGATTTCACCTGGAAGGTGTGTAATATGGTTATGTCCTTCTCCGTCCCATATGTTCTCCCCGATGATGCATATTTCATATGCGGGAGAAAGGCGTACAAGTGGCTTGCCCCAAACTCTGAAGGATTGTGTTATATTGGAAAAGTATTGCCTGAAGTAATGACTGTAACACATGACAAAATGAAGTACATACATCGTGGTGCCCAAGCTCCTTATACTCACACCCATTACGAGCACGTTGTTAAAAGGCACCTGATAGAGAAGACAGAGCATCCGGCCTCTGATCTGATAAGTGAATCCACCGGGATTCAATTCTTAATCGCGTTAGATTTCACCCGCACCGCTAGAGGAGTGCTAAATTATAAATACATATCGGCACTCGCAAATTTGTTAGATAATATCACTGAAATGTATGATGACACGTTTAGATATACTGGAAGGGAACTTCAAGCTTATAAAACAGAACTGGTGCAGCATAGAATGGTTCTTAATTACCTCACAGCAGTGACAGGCGGATATTGTGTTACATTAGCAACACAGTACGGCGTGAAGTGTTGCACGTATATCACGAATAGCACCGAGGATCCGGTCGAGGTCATAGACCAAAAGATGGACGATATTCTCCAATTGAAGTGGGAATTTCGCCGAAAACACAATCTCACTCTTGCTGCTGTAGGTAATGAGCTGACTGGTTGGGTGTCATGGTTGAACCCGCGAAATTGGTTCTCCGGTTTGGGAGACTGGGCTCAAGGAGTCATAATGGATGTTGGGAAGTTTCTCCTATGTATCTTAGGTGTTGTCATATCAATTGGCTTGATATTTAGATGCGGTCAGGCTTTAATGAAGTGCAAACATCGTACCAGGGTAATGAGTTTGAGGAGTGAGGAAACTGTAATTAACCTGGATTTGATTTATGACCCAATGATAGAAATAATGATGTAATGAAAATGCGATTTCTACGGTCCGTTTCTTTCACCTGTTTTTCTGGTTTTTCTCCAAGATAAAAAGACCCACTTGGACGAGGAAGTTGACGAGACGCTATACAGACAACGGATAGACCAAAGAAGAAGTTTTGACCACTTGAGATACGGACATTTGATGAACTTTGCCATGGATCCCCAGTTTCCCTAGAATTCTTAAACTTACGCTAGCCCAACATTTTTTTGTAAATCTAATGGCATTGACAAAGCTTTTTGCTCACACCTAATGGGCAACACAGCGCAAAGAAGACGACTTTCAACTGATACCGAACAAAACTTCAACCGACAGATGTACATTAACCTGACATAGAATACCACCGCATTTACCGTAATTATGTCTTTTCTTCATTTCTACAACCCTCAGGTAATGACACACATAGTATAGGGAATACAGGCACAGATATCAGCAATCACATATTCCCCCATTCATGTATCATCAACTAAAATGTGCTCCCCATTTTGTTCAAATCCGAAAAGAGCTCGGTAAAGTTTGACAGCCCATCCACAGACCCGTACCACGGGATAAGAAGGAATTCAAATGTATACTTCGCAATACCTCGAAGCTTGATTTACAACACGTACGGCACGATGATACATGACCCCCCAAACATGGACTCATACACACATGCTTCTGCTATCTCACTAGGTCATACCCTCTTCCCACCTACTCCTCTCTCCTCCCTTACCCAACCATGGAAATGAATTAACCCCTGACATATATTTTTCTCCTTTTGAAATGTTTTAGAAGGTGGCAGTTATTATTGACTGCCAAAGGGTGGACTGTCTCCCGTACGTGCGCATACTCACAGTCGCGGGCACCCGCAGGCGCATGGTATGCGTATTTACGGTAGAGTTTATGCGATCGTAGCGTGCGACTCAATCATTACATATTTTCACTAATAATGTATTTTGTAGATCATGGTCCCTTTGATAGATTCTGAAAGTGTGGTTAATATAGAATGCTCATGAACAGAGAAATCCCTCTTTGTTTGATACGAAGGGTCAGACAGGAGTAATACAGTGGTGTTTAGTATCCATCGGAAGAATATTTAATTAGAAATATTCCGGTGTTGGTTTGAAGCAGATCAATCGCTCGTGCGAATAGTTATGGACATAAGAAGTTTATGAACATTTACTTTATTTGCACTTTATTACCCATGCGGCGGGAAACCCAGTTTCCCTCCCACCTGAGCAGTTGGAAATAGTCACAGCCCACCTGTATGAATCAACCTATGACCTTTTGTTATAATGCGAAGCCGAATTCCTGTGTCCAATGGACAATGAGATTGTAGGGACCATTGAATTGTATTGTGTGTGGGGCATAAATAGGCAGGCCGACCGTATCCAGTTCACTCTCTTCAACGGTTCTCATTGCTGATAATCGGGAGCTGGATATCGAGGCGCATGCGATCGTTTCCCTTTGTGCGTAAGTTTTCTCCGTAATCATATTGTCTTACTGTGAGCCATCTCTCTCTCTCTCCACTCTTTCTCTCGTATTTTCCCTTTGTTGTATTGTATTGTATTTCCTGTGTAGTTATCTGGTTAGTTGGTTTATGTTATATTGTAGTGTATCATTTGTACTGTGATTCCTTTTGCAAGTATAATAGTTATAATACATATAATAGGTTTTGGACCCTAAGCCCAGGTATCTGTGTATTCTTTATAGGGTTAAGTATTCTCTGAGCGTCGGTGACGCTCAAGCAGCTTTGTAGTTAATCAGGTTACACCAGGTTGCACTTACACTCTGTCTCTACACTAAGGTATACTGTGTATCTCATTGTTAAAGGTATAGATATAAAGGTTTTAACGTTGTAAGCGTCTGCACCGCTGGTGATCTCCTCGTGGTCCCGAGCGTACGCTACAGCGAATCATTACGTTAGTCGGCAGCCAATAGCGTGCCTGCCTGTGATCACTGGGCCGTAAGCGAACGTGACGCTTGAGCGTCTCGACTACGGTTGAGCGATCGCTACACAACTTGCGTACCCTTACGGTACTTCTTACGTAGATAGCGTACAGTGTTCTTAGACCTCTTAAAGTGTTTTATATACGATAAATATTTAGCTTTATCAATTGGCGGCTCGCCCGTCCTTCACATATCTGCACTAGGTAGATCAGCAGACATTATCCCTCAGCAAAGGGCGGGAGGTTGTATCCCTCGTAGTGCTGACAGGATAAGCGTCTGCTTCGCTTAGGTAAAGAGTGCTGAAGGAATCCGGGAACCGGAGGTAAGAACAAAACGCTAGTGTCTTTTAAAACTGTTTATTTTTCTGTCTTGCGTACACACGCACGCACACATATATATATCTGCATTTCTTTTTCTTTTTCATTTTCGTATATCACTCTCCTGTCTGCCAGTTTTATAGTCGATAGAAGTGCTAAAAGAGATTTGCCGTTATTTCATAGTTTAAGAATAGATAACATAGTTAAAAGATAGACAAACACACAGTTTTGCCTGGGAGATAAGGCGAAGTCAGTGTGTTGTGTGGTAGATGATCAAGGATCATCTACATTGATAAAAGTATAAATTGTGTTACGGTGGATCTTTGCTTTGCGTATACGTGTCTCTAACAAAGACTTGCGTACGCAATCCAAAGGCCGACGCACGCAGCGTATATTACGCAACGGAGCGTCCGGTTACGCCCACGTAGCTCAAGTCACGATAAGTTGATTTTTAACGCAAAGCGATAAATAACGCAAAGCGATAAATAACGCGAGGCGAGAAATAACGCAAGTCTATTTTTGGGTGTCCGAAATTTTAATTAACAGATCCTGCTCCTAATTGGTAACACACCTGATCTAAAGAAAAATTTCTGCGCAGAAATAGAAATAGAAACAAAAGTGTACATGTGATGAGTGAGTGTTTTTACAATTTTTAAAGGTTGAACCACAAGAAAAGTCGAGTACTCGTGAGGTACATGCGTGTAAGTGACGTGCACGGTGGCTAGGGAGGCATCCCTGGTTAAATATACAATTTTGAGCATTAGAGTATAGCAGACCAGGAGGTCATACTGTAACAAGACCAGGAGGTCATACCAGACCAGGAGGTCCAGGTACAGCCGACAAGGAAGTCCGCTATACAGTTCACAGGCACAACACCGAAAAGGGTTGGTGCAACACCCATATAGGCCATATAAGCTCTGGCTGAAGGAATTCGCAGCCGTAATTTTCGATTCCATTGGTCTTTCCGTACATAAGCTTAGTTGTTTGTGTACTGAACGATTGGACCCCACGTAATTGTGTACATTAGTTAGTAATCTGACCTAATACCATTAGAGTAAAGGGGTCACAAACGCTATTTGTACACTCTAACGTGATTTGTGTAATTTTTTTATTTTAAGGGAAGTTTGCTGCTCACTCAGGAACTATCCAGCAACCAATAGTTACTGGAAAGAGTAAGTGTTCTTCGGATAACCCTCGCAGGTTCCAGTAAATAGAGGTTCAGGTCGCAGGGGCCCTAGGTCGAGTACGCCAGCACCATATCGGTGTGATCAGGTCGTATTGGTCGGCGTGGGCGAGTGAGTGGGGTACTCGGTAAACCGCCACCGTCAGCCTATTGTGGACATTTGGTTTTGCGTAAGGGTTGGCTAAATAAAGCAACACTTTCGAACTATGGGGGCCACTTGTTCAGGTAGGGGGCGATCAACCTCGGTTCGGGTTGATTCAGTGGTCCGACCAATTGGGTCGGCCAGGTATATAATGTGTGAGAAATATGGAAGTCACACAGAAACTTTATGTGATGAATGGGAGAGAATGACAGTACATGACGGGGAGAAATTCCCAAGAGTAGGTAGCTTCAGCTCAGAAGTGTTACAAAATTTAAGGAGGAGGATATGTCTCATAAAATCAACAAAGAGACGAATCCAGCATTATGATTATTTACAGTTGTGGCAACAGGAAGGTGAGATACAGAGAGGTTTGGCTCAGGCGGCGGGATCTGGCTCTAACAGAAAACTGATTGCCACGGCCCCACCGCCACCATATATATCAGGAGAGAAGTTGATTGCGGAGAAAGACGCACTAAGGTGTAACACAAAATCACTTAGTAACTGTGTAAATGTTAATGATAATGTTAACCCATTAACCCATGCAAGTATTAACCCGTGCAAGTTGTACCCTGTTTTGAACTTTCCTCAGGAGTGTGATCAAGAGGACGAATCGGCAACGATTTCAGCGCTCTCTCTAGCAGCCACCATAGCAGAGACCACAGTAGGCACAGCTCCACCCACGAGATTAGTAAAGGCCCCTAGCGGAGGGATAGGTGAGGTCGTATCAACTGGTAAGTACGGCACCATGCATTATGCTGAGACTATTTCACCACAGCCTGTAGAATCTACACAGAATGAGGTTGTTAGAATTACACCTGTTAGAGTAATAGCAGTGCCAAATGGGAAAACAGACACATCAGGAGCCACTCCCATTAGGAACATTGCCATGTACACTCCATTTTCCCGAATGGAATTAAGGACCATAGTGTCTGAATTTCCTGACCCTAGAAAAGACTTAGTTGCCAGTCAAAAATACATCAGAGACTTAGGTAACACTGCAGAGCCCAACAATAAAGACTGGCAGATATTGCTGAGAGCATGTTTACCCTCAAATGTCGACGCAACTCAATTTTTAGCTGATTGCGGACTAGATCATGATGTACCTCTTACAGATGTGTACAACCAAGATAATGTGAAAAGAATAAACTTGCAGCTAAAAGAGTATTTCCCAGCAGTAGCTAAATGGAATAAGATATTCTCCATTAAACAGAAGGAGTCAGAGACAGCTGCAGAGTATTTTCACAGAGCATTATTAGAAATGGCAAAATACACAGGCATAGAGGACATTAAAACAGACACAAACCATCGGGAAGTAGCAGTATCGGTACTGATGGATGGTTTAAAAGAGTCATTGAAGACTAGGGTACAGACCACACAACCATGTTGGCGAGGTCTGTCTGTGGCTACTTTGAGAGAGGCTGCTATTGATCACGATAGAAACATCACCAGACACAGGGAACAACAAGGTGATAAATTAATGTCAGTAAGTATACAGGCTCTGACCACAAGGCAGCCTTTGTTTGTATCACCAAATCCTGTGGGTAAGTCAAGTATGGTTACTTGTTATTCTTGTCACAAACAGGGACACATGGCACGAGATTGTAGAGTAAAGAATCCACGAAACTCATACCAACCCCCTAGACAACGACACGACACACGACATTGGGATCGGGGTCCACAGAAACGGAGTTATGAGCCACATACAGGGGAAACAAAAAGATATCCCCCGAACAGAGACTGGCATGCCTCTGGTAGTTCCCAGCTAACTCCCTCACAAGTAGTTGCTGCCAGCGGGATTCAGGAAGGTCACCATACCCAATAGGGGTGTGGCCATACCTGTAATCTGCAGCCAGTAAAATTAATTGCCAACCTTGGAAGTGAACCCGAGATCGCAATTAATGTAGCTGGTAAAACTTTAAACTTTCTTGTAGACACAGGGGCGGCCAAGTCAGTGATAAATTCGACAGTGGGCATGAGAACCACTGGTAGGACAATTCCAGCCATGGGAGTAACAGGAGTAGTCCAGCACTACCCTGTTAGCAAACCAGCCGAGATTACAATAGGGCCTTTGCATACCAAGCATTCCTTTTTGCTGGCTGCATCGGCACCAACTAATCTCCTGGGAAGAGACTTACTGTGTAAAATGGGGTGCGTCATTTATTGTACTCCTGAAGGTGTATTCTTGGACATACCTGAGAAACACGCTCAGGAAGTGCGAGACATGTTAGACTCCCCATCAAAATTAATGTCACATACCATTATGACAAATAGGAATCCATCCCAAATAGAAGAGATGACATCTCAGATACCAGAGTCACTTTGGACAAAAGACGGACAAGACACTGGATTAATGGCAAACGTAGCTCCAGTAGTTGTACAAGTAAAAGATGGTAGGATAGCTCCAAAAATCCCACAGTACCCTCTGAAGCCAGAGGTGGAGTTAGGAGTTTACCCAGTAATAGAGCGCTTGCTACAACAGGGCATTCTGGTAAGAACGTCCAGCACTGCCAATAGTCCCATCTTCCCTGTTAAAAAGAGTGGGGGGAGGGGTTACAGACTAGTGCAGGATCTAAGGGGGATTAACAAAATAGTTGAGAGTCAGTTCCCCGTAGTGCCAAATCCAGCTGTCATCCTAATGCAAATCCCTCCCACTGCCAAATTTTTCACTGTTATTGACCTCTGCTCCGCTTTCTTTTCGGTACCTCTGCACCCTGACAGCCAATATTTGTTTGCATTTACATACAGAGGAGTCCAATACACGTGGACTCGATTACCCCAAGGTTTCATAGATAGTCCAAGTATATTTTCTCAGGCTTTGCATGATTGTTTACAGTCTTTCCAACCAGACAGTGGATCAGTATTGATACAGTATGTGGACGATTTACTACTGTGTTCAGATTCACTGGAAGCATCTCTGAAGGATACGAAACAGCTCCTGTTTCATCTTTCAGACACAGGACACAAGGTGTCCAAAGACAAGTTACAATTATGCCAAACTAGGGTAAAATATTTGGGACACTGTCTAACACAAGGACTGAGACACCTGACCGCTGATAGAATCCAAGCAATTAGAGACATGACTCTGCCACAAACCCAGCAACAGATCAGAACGTTTTTAGGAATGTGTGGGTATTGCCGTAATTGGATCCCAGGGTTTTCCATTTTGGCGTTACCTTTGCAGGAAATGGTCTCCTCAAACAAACCTGATAGGATTTCGCATACAGACGAGTCCGAAACAGCATTTGAGAGACTCAAACAGTGCCTAACGCAGGCACCAGCACTAGGTATGCCAGACTATGGGAAACCCTTTAAACTATACGGAACAGAAAGTGCTGGTTGCGCGGCAGGTGTACTAACCCAAAAACACGGTGATGCCAGCAGGCCAGTTGCATACTACAGCGCTCAGCTAGACACGGTAGCGCGATCCCTCCCCACATGCTTGCGAAGCGTTGCTGCGATAGCATTGCTAGTGACAAAAAGCGAAGATGTCGTGCTAGGCCACAACCTCACAATCCATACGCCACATGCAGTATCAGCCTTATTGAATTCTGCCCAAACCAGACACGTCTCATCAGCGAGGTTTACAAGATGGGAATTGGCACTAATGGCCCCCGTAAACATCACCATAAGGAGATGCAGTGCATTAAATCCTGCAATGTATCTCCCAGGTGTGCCTGGTCAGGCACAAAGGGTGGAAGGTGAGAGTGATGGGGAAGGAGGATTTAATACAAAGGAAGATACACATGATTGTATGGAATATTTGACCCAAAATTTTACCGCAAGGCCTGACATCAGTGACAACCCACTGGAAGATGCAGAACTCACGTTCTACACGGACGGTAGTTGCCATAGACAGTCAGACTCGGGAGACTTGTGTACTGGATACGCAGTCGTAGATGACCAAGACACCATAGAAGCGGAACCGCTAGGCCCACCTCACTCAGCCCAGGTTGCTGAACTGGTCGCCCTAACCAGAGCATGTGAATTGGCTAAGGGTAAGTCAGCCAATATCTACACCGATTCTAGATACGCATTCGGGGTAGTCCATGATTTCGGAGCCCTATGGCGTCTCAGAAATTTCATGACGGCCGCTGGTACACCGGTAGCGCATGCAGCTCACATAAAAAGGCTTCTAACAGCGATACAGGAACCCGACAGAGTGGCTGTTATCAAATGTAAAGCACACACATATAGCCAAGACCCGGTATCACTTGGTAACAGCCGAGCAGACGAAGCTGCTAAGTTAGCAGCTGCTACCCCCATACAGACAGACACCACACAATTGATGGTATTTAATACCATTAACACACAGAAGTTGTGTGAAATGCAAAATTTGTGTTCCACACAGGAAAAGGCAGTCTGGAAGGCAAAGGGATATGGCCAGGAGTCCTCAGGACTCTGGACGGATGGACATGGTAAACCAGTGGCCCCCAGAGCATATCTTCCATGTCTAGCTGAAGCAGCTCACGGGCTGACTCATCTAGGCAAGGAGGGGATGTGCAAATTGGTGAGAGCATATTGGTGCGCCCCAGGATTCTCCTCTCATGCGAGTAAAAGAGCAATGTCATGCCTTACCTGTTTGAGAAAGAATATTGGAAAGGCAATACCTACAGAACCATCCCATATCCCACCTGCCGGCGGCCCTTTCCAGGTAATACAAATTGACTTTATACAATTACCCCCTTGTCGGAATTTGAAATATGTACTTGTTTGTATAGATGTTTTCTCAAATTGGGTCGAAGCATTTCCTGCGGCTACAAATACCGCTATGTTTACTGCTAAGAAAATTGTGCAGGAATTTGTATGTAGATATGGTATCCCTAGAATAATCGAAAGTGATAGGGGTACCCATTTTACAGGTGATGTCTTTCAAGGAATGTGTAAGTTGATGGGAATTGATAGCAAGCTGCACACTCCGTACCGTCCACAGGCGAGTGCGAAGGTCGAAAGAGTGAACAGCACTATTAAAAATAAATTGAGTAAAGTGATGGCAGAGACAGGATTGACATGGCCAGAAGCTTTACCCATTGTATTGTACAGTATCAGAACCACTCCCAGGTCCCCTCTTAATCTGTCTCCCTTTGAAATCTTGTTTGGTCGACAACCGCATGTCATGATTAACCCTCAGGATGATTTGAAATGTAACAATGAAGCAACTGTAAAGTACTTGATTAACATGAGTAAACAGTTAAGGAATCAAAATGATAATCTGAAGTTGGTGATTCCTGATCTACCTGATAGTAATTGTCATGACATTGAACCTGGGGATTATGTAATGATACGGAATTTTCTACGCTCAGGTTGCCTTATTGACAGATGGGAAGGACCATACCAGGTCTTATTGACTAGCACTACAGCATTGAAGGTTGCTGAGAGAGAGACTTGGGTCCATTCATCCCACTGCAAGAAGGTTGCTGATCCAGAGAAGTCCCGTGATAAGGAACAGACGGTAGAGGTTGTATCACTGGAGTGTCTGTTCCAGGAGGACTGAGGCGGCACCTGAGCCTTGAAGACCGAGAGCTGTTGTCGACTCCCCACTCCCTTTTATTGTTTTCCTCCACTTCCCATCCCCTCTCCCTCAAATTTCTTTTTCCTCCTTCTCATTCTTCTCCGTTTCCTCCTATAAGATGGACTTGCCCCAGGAGACTGTGATCCGGATTTTCCTGTTGACCATGATGTTGACCAGAGCAGTCTGTTCCGGCGAGAGTACCATGGAGGTCGATAGAGGTTCTGGAATGGGTTCTGATGATAAAGATGGAGGCGTAGTTTTCCAAGATCAACCTAACCAACAAGCAAAGGCGAGTATCAGAAAACGATCCGATAGCATTGACCATAGAAGGAATTGTGACGGATTGTTAGCTGAGGAAAACTGTATCTGTAGGCTCTGTAATAATGTCATTGAAGATGGGTGCATTAAGAAATGCCAATCCAGTTTTAATATCCATATGGACCGGCATCCATTGAGTGACTATCACTCCTTAGTGGGTAATGTGTTAAACAAAACAGATTGTTGGGTATGCTCTCAAGTACCTCAAGGTCATAGCAAATCAGGGCTAGTACCATTTCCTTTAACGATAGGGGAGGTACTTGAGTTAAATGGTGGGAGACCGGTGGACAGGAGGTTTAATATCTCCAGCCCTCCTAGTTTGAAGCTCCACCAATACCATGTGGATAGGTCCCTATTATGTTTCAACATCTCCAATCCCAGAAAGCCGGGAAATTGGGAAGTGTCATGGAGTAACCACACCATGACCTTTTCGCATAGAGCAGATAGAATGCCCACAGATACAGAGCTTGTACGCCACATAGCCAGTAGAGGAAAATCTTTCCGGTATAGGTACACCTTAGGAAATAGGATTACGAGAGTTGGAGAAGTATCGCCAGGATACTGTGCACATATCGTACAACCTGATACGTGTATTAAGCAGATGGAAGAATTAGGGTTAGGAGATTTCACCTGGAAGGTGTGTAATATGGTTATGTCCTTCTCCGTCCCATATGTTCTCCCCGATGATGCATATTTCATATGCGGGAGAAAGGCGTACAAGTGGCTTGCCCCAAACTCTGAAGGATTGTGTTATATTGGAAAAGTATTGCCTGAAGTAATGACTGTAACACATGACAAAATGAAGTACATACATCGTGGTGCCCAAGCTCCTTATACTCACACCCATTACGAGCACGTTGTTAAAAGGCACCTGATAGAGAAGACAGAGCATCCGGCCTCTGATCTGATAAGTGAATCCACCGGGATTCAATTCTTAATCGCGTTAGATTTCACCCGCACCGCTAGAGGAGTGCTAAATTATAAATACATATCGGCACTCGCAAATTTGTTAGATAATATCACTGAAATGTATGATGACACGTTTAGATATACTGGAAGGGAACTTCAAGCTTATAAAACAGAACTGGTGCAGCATAGAATGGTTCTTAATTACCTCACAGCAGTGACAGGCGGATATTGTGTTACATTAGCAACACAGTACGGCGTGAAGTGTTGCACGTATATCACGAATAGCACCGAGGATCCGGTCGAGGTCATAGACCAAAAGATGGACGATATTCTCCAATTGAAGTGGGAATTTCGCCGAAAACACAATCTCACTCTTGCTGCTGTAGGTAATGAGCTGACTGGTTGGGTGTCATGGTTGAACCCGCGAAATTGGTTCTCCGGTTTGGGAGACTGGGCTCAAGGAGTCATAATGGATGTTGGGAAGTTTCTCCTATGTATCTTAGGTGTTGTCATATCAATTGGCTTGATATTTAGATGCGGTCAGGCTTTAATGAAGTGCAAACATCGTACCAGGGTAATGAGTTTGAGGAGTGAGGAAACTGTAATTAACCTGGATTTGATTTATGACCCAATGATAGAAATAATGATGTAATGAAAATGCGATTTCTACGGTCCGTTTCTTTCACCTGTTTTTCTGGTTTTTCTCCAAGATAAAAAGACCCACTTGGACGAGGAAGTTGACGAGACGCTATACAGACAACGGATAGACCAAAGAAGAAGTTTTGACCACTTGAGATACGGACATTTGATGAACTTTGCCATGGATCCCCAGTTTCCCTAGAATTCTTAAACTTACGCTAGCCCAACATTTTTTTGTAAATCTAATGGCATTGACAAAGCTTTTTGCTCACACCTAATGGGCAACACAGCGCAAAGAAGACGACTTTCAACTGATACCGAACAAAACTTCAACCGACAGATGTACATTAACCTGACATAGAATACCACCGCATTTACCGTAATTATGTCTTTTCTTCATTTCTACAACCCTCAGGTAATGACACACATAGTATAGGGAATACAGGCACAGATATCAGCAATCACATATTCCCCCATTCATGTATCATCAACTAAAATGTGCTCCCCATTTTGTTCAAATCCGAAAAGAGCTCGGTAAAGTTTGACAGCCCATCCACAGACCCGTACCACGGGATAAGAAGGAATTCAAATGTATACTTCGCAATACCTCGAAGCTTGATTTACAACACGTACGGCACGATGATACATGACCCCCCAAACATGGACTCATACACACATGCTTCTGCTATCTCACTAGGTCATACCCTCTTCCCACCTACTCCTCTCTCCTCCCTTACCCAACCATGGAAATGAATTAACCCCTGACATATATTTTTCTCCTTTTGAAATGTTTTAGAAGGTGGCAGTTATTATTGACTGCCAAAGGGTGGACTGTCTCCCGTACGTGCGCATACTCACAGTCGCGGGCACCCGCAGGCGCATGGTATGCGTATTTACGGTAGAGTTTATGCGATCGTAGCGTGCGACTCAATCATTACATATTTTCACTAATAATGTATTTTGTAGATCATGGTCCCTTTGATAGATTCTGAAAGTGTGGTTAATATAGAATGTTCATGAACAGAGAAATCCCTCTTTGTTTGATACGAAGGGTCAGACAGGAGTAATACAGTGGTGTTTAGTATCCATCGGAAGAATATTTAATTAGAAATATTCCGGTGTTGGTTTGAAGCAGATCAATCGCTCGTGCGAATAGTTATGGACATAAGAAGTTTATGAACATTTACTTTATTTGCACTTTATTACCCATGCGGCGGGAAACCCAGTTTCCCTCCCACCTGAGCAGTTGGAAATAGTCACAGCCCACCTGTATGAATCAACCTATGACCTTTTGTTATAATGCGAAGCCGAATTCCTGTGTCCAATGGACAATGAGATTGTAGGGACCATTGAATTGTATTGTGTGTGGGGCATAAATAGGCAGGCCGACCGTATCCAGTTCACTCTCTTCAACGGTTCTCATTGCTGATAATCGGGAGCTGGATATCGAGGCGCATGCGATCGTTTCCCT
The DNA here is from genome assembly GCF_028390025.1 of Pseudophryne corroboree. Lineage (NCBI taxonomy): Eukaryota > Metazoa > Chordata > Amphibia > Anura > Myobatrachidae > Pseudophryne > Pseudophryne corroboree. The sequence continues at coordinate 283,489,650 of NC_086449.1, forward strand.
TTGTGCGTAAGTTTTCTCCGTAATCATATTGTCTTACTGTGAGCCATCTCTCTCTCTCTCCACTCTTTCTCTCGTATTTTCCCTTTGTTGTATTGTATTGTATTTCCTGTGTAGTTATCTGGTTAGTTGGTTTATGTTATATTGTAGTGTATCATTTGTACTGTGATTCCTTTTGCAAGTATAATAGTTATAATACATATAATAGGTTTTGGACCCTAAGCCCAGGTATCTGTGTATTCTTTATAGGGTTAAGTATTCTCTGAGCGTCGGTGACGCTCAAGCAGCTTTGTAGTTAATCAGGTTACACCAGGTTGCACTTACACTCTGTCTCTACACTAAGGTATACTGTGTATCTCATTGTTAAAGGTATAGATATAAAGGTTTTAACGTTGTAAGCGTCTGCACCGCTGGTGATCTCCTCGTGGTCCCGAGCGTACGCTACAGCGAATCATTACGTTAGTCGGCAGCCAATAGCGTGCCTGCCTGTGATCACTGGGCCGTAAGCGAACGTGACGCTTGAGCGTCTCGACTACGGTTGAGCGATCGCTACACAACTTGCGTACCCTTACGGTACTTCTTACGTAGATAGCGTACAGTGTTCTTAGACCTCTTAAAGTGTTTTATATACGATAAATATTTAGCTTTATCAATTGGCGGCTCGCCCGTCCTTCACATATCTGCACTAGGTAGATCAGCAGACATTATCCCTCAGCAAAGGGCGGGAGGTTGTATCCCTCGTAGTGCTGACAGGATAAGCGTCTGCTTCGCTTAGGTAAAGAGTGCTGAAGGAATCCGGGAACCGGAGGTAAGAACAAAACGCTAGTGTCTTTTAAAACTGTTTATTTTTCTGTCTTGCGTACACACGCACGCACACATATATATATCTGCATTTCTTTTTCTTTTTCATTTTCGTATATCACTCTCCTGTCTGCCAGTTTTATAGTCGATAGAAGTGCTAAAAGAGATTTGCCGTTATTTCATAGTTTAAGAATAGATAACATAGTTAAAAGATAGACAAACACACAGTTTTGCCTGGGAGATAAGGCGAAGTCAGTGTGTTGTGTGGTAGATGATCAAGGATCATCTACATTGATAAAAGTATAAATTGTGTTACGGTGGATCTTTGCTTTGCGTATACGTGTCTCTAACAAAGACTTGCGTACGCAATCCAAAGGCCGACGCACGCAGCGTATATTACGCAACGGAGCGTCCGGTTACGCCCACGTAGCTCAAGTCACGATAAGTTGATTTTTAACGCAAAGCGATAAATAACGCAAAGCGATAAATAACGCGAGGCGAGAAATAACGCAAGTCTATTTTTGGGTGTCCGAAATTTTAATTAACAGATCCTGCTCCTAATTGGTAACACACCTGATCTAAAGAAAAATTTCTGCGCAGAAATAGAAATAGAAACAAAAGTGTACATGTGATGAGTGAGTGTTTTTACAATTTTTAAAGGTTGAACCACAAGAAAAGTCGAGTACTCGTGAGGTACATGCGTGTAAGTGACGTGCACGGTGGCTAGGGAGGCATCCCTGGTTAAATATACAATTTTGAGCATTAGAGTATAGCAGACCAGGAGGTCATACTGTAACAAGACCAGGAGGTCATACCAGACCAGGAGGTCCAGGTACAGCCGACAAGGAAGTCCGCTATACAGTTCACAGGCACAACACCGAAAAGGGTTGGTGCAACACCCATATAGGCCATATAAGCTCTGGCTGAAGGAATTCGCAGCCGTAATTTTCGATTCCATTGGTCTTTCCGTACATAAGCTTAGTTGTTTGTGTACTGAACGATTGGACCCCACGTAATTGTGTACATTAGTTAGTAATCTGACCTAATACCATTAGAGTAAAGGGGTCACAAACGCTATTTGTACACTCTAACGTGATTTGTGTAATTTTTTTATTTTAAGGGAAGTTTGCTGCTCACTCAGGAACTATCCAGCAACCAATAGTTACTGGAAAGAGTAAGTGTTCTTCGGATAACCCTCGCAGGTTCCAGTAAATAGAGGTTCAGGTCGCAGGGGCCCTAGGTCGAGTACGCCAGCACCATATCGGTGTGATCAGGTCGTATTGGTCGGCGTGGGCGAGTGAGTGGGGTACTCGGTAAACCGCCACCGTCAGCCTATTGTGGACATTTGGTTTTGCGTAAGGGTTGGCTAAATAAAGCAACACTTTCGAACTATGGGGGCCACTTGTTCAGGTAGGGGGCGATCAACCTCGGTTCGGGTTGATTCAGTGGTCCGACCAATTGGGTCGGCCAGGTATATAATGTGTGAGAAATATGGAAGTCACACAGAAACTTTATGTGATGAATGGGAGAGAATGACAGTACATGACGGGGAGAAATTCCCAAGAGTAGGTAGCTTCAGCTCAGAAGTGTTACAAAATTTAAGGAGGAGGATATGTCTCATAAAATCAACAAAGAGACGAATCCAGCATTATGATTATTTACAGTTGTGGCAACAGGAAGGTGAGATACAGAGAGGTTTGGCTCAGGCGGCGGGATCTGGCTCTAACAGAAAACTGATTGCCACGGCCCCACCGCCACCATATATATCAGGAGAGAAGTTGATTGCGGAGAAAGACGCACTAAGGTGTAACACAAAATCACTTAGTAACTGTGTAAATGTTAATGATAATGTTAACCCATTAACCCATGCAAGTATTAACCCGTGCAAGTTGTACCCTGTTTTGAACTTTCCTCAGGAGTGTGATCAAGAGGACGAATCGGCAACGATTTCAGCGCTCTCTCTAGCAGCCACCATAGCAGAGACCACAGTAGGCACAGCTCCACCCACGAGATTAGTAAAGGCCCCTAGCGGAGGGATAGGTGAGGTCGTATCAACTGGTAAGTACGGCACCATGCATTATGCTGAGACTATTTCACCACAGCCTGTAGAATCTACACAGAATGAGGTTGTTAGAATTACACCTGTTAGAGTAATAGCAGTGCCAAATGGGAAAACAGACACATCAGGAGCCACTCCCATTAGGAACATTGCCATGTACACTCCATTTTCCCGAATGGAATTAAGGACCATAGTGTCTGAATTTCCTGACCCTAGAAAAGACTTAGTTGCCAGTCAAAAATACATCAGAGACTTAGGTAACACTGCAGAGCCCAACAATAAAGACTGGCAGATATTGCTGAGAGCATGTTTACCCTCAAATGTCGACGCAACTCAATTTTTAGCTGATTGCGGACTAGATCATGATGTACCTCTTACAGATGTGTACAACCAAGATAATGTGAAAAGAATAAACTTGCAGCTAAAAGAGTATTTCCCAGCAGTAGCTAAATGGAATAAGATATTCTCCATTAAACAGAAGGAGTCAGAGACAGCTGCAGAGTATTTTCACAGAGCATTATTAGAAATGGCAAAATACACAGGCATAGAGGACATTAAAACAGACACAAACCATCGGGAAGTAGCAGTATCGGTACTGATGGATGGTTTAAAAGAGTCATTGAAGACTAGGGTACAGACCACACAACCATGTTGGCGAGGTCTGTCTGTGGCTACTTTGAGAGAGGCTGCTATTGATCACGATAGAAACATCACCAGACACAGGGAACAACAAGGTGATAAATTAATGTCAGTAAGTATACAGGCTCTGACCACAAGGCAGCCTTTGTTTGTATCACCAAATCCTGTGGGTAAGTCAAGTATGGTTACTTGTTATTCTTGTCACAAACAGGGACACATGGCACGAGATTGTAGAGTAAAGAATCCACGAAACTCATACCAACCCCCTAGACAACGACACGACACACGACATTGGGATCGGGGTCCACAGAAACGGAGTTATGAGCCACATACAGGGGAAACAAAAAGATATCCCCCGAACAGAGACTGGCATGCCTCTGGTAGTTCCCAGCTAACTCCCTCACAAGTAGTTGCTGCCAGCGGGATTCAGGAAGGTCACCATACCCAATAGGGGTGTGGCCATACCTGTAATCTGCAGCCAGTAAAATTAATTGCCAACCTTGGAAGTGAACCCGAGATCGCAATTAATGTAGCTGGTAAAACTTTAAACTTTCTTGTAGACACAGGGGCGGCCAAGTCAGTGATAAATTCGACAGTGGGCATGAGAACCACTGGTAGGACAATTCCAGCCATGGGAGTAACAGGAGTAGTCCAGCACTACCCTGTTAGCAAACCAGCCGAGATTACAATAGGGCCTTTGCATACCAAGCATTCCTTTTTGCTGGCTGCATCGGCACCAACTAATCTCCTGGGAAGAGACTTACTGTGTAAAATGGGGTGCGTCATTTATTGTACTCCTGAAGGTGTATTCTTGGACATACCTGAGAAACACGCTCAGGAAGTGCGAGACATGTTAGACTCCCCATCAAAATTAATGTCACATACCATTATGACAAATAGGAATCCATCCCAAATAGAAGAGATGACATCTCAGATACCAGAGTCACTTTGGACAAAAGACGGACAAGACACTGGATTAATGGCAAACGTAGCTCCAGTAGTTGTACAAGTAAAAGATGGTAGGATAGCTCCAAAAATCCCACAGTACCCTCTGAAGCCAGAGGTGGAGTTAGGAGTTTACCCAGTAATAGAGCGCTTGCTACAACAGGGCATTCTGGTAAGAACGTCCAGCACTGCCAATAGTCCCATCTTCCCTGTTAAAAAGAGTGGGGGGAGGGGTTACAGACTAGTGCAGGATCTAAGGGGGATTAACAAAATAGTTGAGAGTCAGTTCCCCGTAGTGCCAAATCCAGCTGTCATCCTAATGCAAATCCCTCCCACTGCCAAATTTTTCACTGTTATTGACCTCTGCTCCGCTTTCTTTTCGGTACCTCTGCACCCTGACAGCCAATATTTGTTTGCATTTACATACAGAGGAGTCCAATACACGTGGACTCGATTACCCCAAGGTTTCATAGATAGTCCAAGTATATTTTCTCAGGCTTTGCATGATTGTTTACAGTCTTTCCAACCAGACAGTGGATCAGTATTGATACAGTATGTGGACGATTTACTACTGTGTTCAGATTCACTGGAAGCATCTCTGAAGGATACGAAACAGCTCCTGTTTCATCTTTCAGACACAGGACACAAGGTGTCCAAAGACAAGTTACAATTATGCCAAACTAGGGTAAAATATTTGGGACACTGTCTAACACAAGGACTGAGACACCTGACCGCTGATAGAATCCAAGCAATTAGAGACATGACTCTGCCACAAACCCAGCAACAGATCAGAACGTTTTTAGGAATGTGTGGGTATTGCCGTAATTGGATCCCAGGGTTTTCCATTTTGGCGTTACCTTTGCAGGAAATGGTCTCCTCAAACAAACCTGATAGGATTTCGCATACAGACGAGTCCGAAACAGCATTTGAGAGACTCAAACAGTGCCTAACGCAGGCACCAGCACTAGGTATGCCAGACTATGGGAAACCCTTTAAACTATACGGAACAGAAAGTGCTGGTTGCGCGGCAGGTGTACTAACCCAAAAACACGGTGATGCCAGCAGGCCAGTTGCATACTACAGCGCTCAGCTAGACACGGTAGCGCGATCCCTCCCCACATGCTTGCGAAGCGTTGCTGCGATAGCATTGCTAGTGACAAAAAGCGAAGATGTCGTGCTAGGCCACAACCTCACAATCCATACGCCACATGCAGTATCAGCCTTATTGAATTCTGCCCAAACCAGACACGTCTCATCAGCGAGGTTTACAAGATGGGAATTGGCACTAATGGCCCCCGTAAACATCACCATAAGGAGATGCAGTGCATTAAATCCTGCAATGTATCTCCCAGGTGTGCCTGGTCAGGCACAAAGGGTGGAAGGTGAGAGTGATGGGGAAGGAGGATTTAATACAAAGGAAGATACACATGATTGTATGGAATATTTGACCCAAAATTTTACCGCAAGGCCTGACATCAGTGACAACCCACTGGAAGATGCAGAACTCACGTTCTACACGGACGGTAGTTGCCATAGACAGTCAGACTCGGGAGACTTGTGTACTGGATACGCAGTCGTAGATGACCAAGACACCATAGAAGCGGAACCGCTAGGCCCACCTCACTCAGCCCAGGTTGCTGAACTGGTCGCCCTAACCAGAGCATGTGAATTGGCTAAGGGTAAGTCAGCCAATATCTACACCGATTCTAGATACGCATTCGGGGTAGTCCATGATTTCGGAGCCCTATGGCGTCTCAGAAATTTCATGACGGCCGCTGGTACACCGGTAGCGCATGCAGCTCACATAAAAAGGCTTCTAACAGCGATACAGGAACCCGACAGAGTGGCTGTTATCAAATGTAAAGCACACACATATAGCCAAGACCCGGTATCACTTGGTAACAGCCGAGCAGACGAAGCTGCTAAGTTAGCAGCTGCTACCCCCATACAGACAGACACCACACAATTGATGGTATTTAATACCATTAACACACAGAAGTTGTGTGAAATGCAAAATTTGTGTTCCACACAGGAAAAGGCAGTCTGGAAGGCAAAGGGATATGGCCAGGAGTCCTCAGGACTCTGGACGGATGGACATGGTAAACCAGTGGCCCCCAGAGCATATCTTCCATGTCTAGCTGAAGCAGCTCACGGGCTGACTCATCTAGGCAAGGAGGGGATGTGCAAATTGGTGAGAGCATATTGGTGCGCCCCAGGATTCTCCTCTCATGCGAGTAAAAGAGCAATGTCATGCCTTACCTGTTTGAGAAAGAATATTGGAAAGGCAATACCTACAGAACCATCCCATATCCCACCTGCCGGCGGCCCTTTCCAGGTAATACAAATTGACTTTATACAATTACCCCCTTGTCGGAATTTGAAATATGTACTTGTTTGTATAGATGTTTTCTCAAATTGGGTCGAAGCATTTCCTGCGGCTACAAATACCGCTATGTTTACTGCTAAGAAAATTGTGCAGGAATTTGTATGTAGATATGGTATCCCTAGAATAATCGAAAGTGATAGGGGTACCCATTTTACAGGTGATGTCTTTCAAGGAATGTGTAAGTTGATGGGAATTGATAGCAAGCTGCACACTCCGTACCGTCCACAGGCGAGTGCGAAGGTCGAAAGAGTGAACAGCACTATTAAAAATAAATTGAGTAAAGTGATGGCAGAGACAGGATTGACATGGCCAGAAGCTTTACCCATTGTATTGTACAGTATCAGAACCACTCCCAGGTCCCCTCTTAATCTGTCTCCCTTTGAAATCTTGTTTGGTCGACAACCGCATGTCATGATTAACCCTCAGGATGATTTGAAATGTAACAATGAAGCAACTGTAAAGTACTTGATTAACATGAGTAAACAGTTAAGGAATCAAAATGATAATCTGAAGTTGGTGATTCCTGATCTACCTGATAGTAATTGTCATGACATTGAACCTGGGGATTATGTAATGATACGGAATTTTCTACGCTCAGGTTGCCTTATTGACAGATGGGAAGGACCATACCAGGTCTTATTGACTAGCACTACAGCATTGAAGGTTGCTGAGAGAGAGACTTGGGTCCATTCATCCCACTGCAAGAAGGTTGCTGATCCAGAGAAGTCCCGTGATAAGGAACAGACGGTAGAGGTTGTATCACTGGAGTGTCTGTTCCAGGAGGACTGAGGCGGCACCTGAGCCTTGAAGACCGAGAGCTGTTGTCGACTCCCCACTCCCTTTTATTGTTTTCCTCCACTTCCCATCCCCTCTCCCTCAAATTTCTTTTTCCTCCTTCTCATTCTTCTCCGTTTCCTCCTATAAGATGGACTTGCCCCAGGAGACTGTGATCCGGATTTTCCTGTTGACCATGATGTTGACCAGAGCAGTCTGTTCCGGCGAGAGTACCATGGAGGTCGATAGAGGTTCTGGAATGGGTTCTGATGATAAAGATGGAGGCGTAGTTTTCCAAGATCAACCTAACCAACAAGCAAAGGCGAGTATCAGAAAACGATCCGATAGCATTGACCATAGAAGGAATTGTGACGGATTGTTAGCTGAGGAAAACTGTATCTGTAGGCTCTGTAATAATGTCATTGAAGATGGGTGCATTAAGAAATGCCAATCCAGTTTTAATATCCATATGGACCGGCATCCATTGAGTGACTATCACTCCTTAGTGGGTAATGTGTTAAACAAAACAGATTGTTGGGTATGCTCTCAAGTACCTCAAGGTCATAGCAAATCAGGGCTAGTACCATTTCCTTTAACGATAGGGGAGGTACTTGAGTTAAATGGTGGGAGACCGGTGGACAGGAGGTTTAATATCTCCAGCCCTCCTAGTTTGAAGCTCCACCAATACCATGTGGATAGGTCCCTATTATGTTTCAACATCTCCAATCCCAGAAAGCCGGGAAATTGGGAAGTGTCATGGAGTAACCACACCATGACCTTTTCGCATAGAGCAGATAGAATGCCCACAGATACAGAGCTTGTACGCCACATAGCCAGTAGAGGAAAATCTTTCCGGTATAGGTACACCTTAGGAAATAGGATTACGAGAGTTGGAGAAGTATCGCCAGGATACTGTGCACATATCGTACAACCTGATACGTGTATTAAGCAGATGGAAGAATTAGGGTTAGGAGATTTCACCTGGAAGGTGTGTAATATGGTTATGTCCTTCTCCGTCCCATATGTTCTCCCCGATGATGCATATTTCATATGCGGGAGAAAGGCGTACAAGTGGCTTGCCCCAAACTCTGAAGGATTGTGTTATATTGGAAAAGTATTGCCTGAAGTAATGACTGTAACACATGACAAAATGAAGTACATACATCGTGGTGCCCAAGCTCCTTATACTCACACCCATTACGAGCACGTTGTTAAAAGGCACCTGATAGAGAAGACAGAGCATCCGGCCTCTGATCTGATAAGTGAATCCACCGGGATTCAATTCTTAATCGCGTTAGATTTCACCCGCACCGCTAGAGGAGTGCTAAATTATAAATACATATCGGCACTCGCAAATTTGTTAGATAATATCACTGAAATGTATGATGACACGTTTAGATATACTGGAAGGGAACTTCAAGCTTATAAAACAGAACTGGTGCAGCATAGAATGGTTCTTAATTACCTCACAGCAGTGACAGGCGGATATTGTGTTACATTAGCAACACAGTACGGCGTGAAGTGTTGCACGTATATCACGAATAGCACCGAGGATCCGGTCGAGGTCATAGACCAAAAGATGGACGATATTCTCCAATTGAAGTGGGAATTTCGCCGAAAACACAATCTCACTCTTGCTGCTGTAGGTAATGAGCTGACTGGTTGGGTGTCATGGTTGAACCCGCGAAATTGGTTCTCCGGTTTGGGAGACTGGGCTCAAGGAGTCATAATGGATGTTGGGAAGTTTCTCCTATGTATCTTAGGTGTTGTCATATCAATTGGCTTGATATTTAGATGCGGTCAGGCTTTAATGAAGTGCAAACATCGTACCAGGGTAATGAGTTTGAGGAGTGAGGAAACTGTAATTAACCTGGATTTGATTTATGACCCAATGATAGAAATAATGATGTAATGAAAATGCGATTTCTACGGTCCGTTTCTTTCACCTGTTTTTCTGGTTTTTCTCCAAGATAAAAAGACCCACTTGGACGAGGAAGTTGACGAGACGCTATACAGACAACGGATAGACCAAAGAAGAAGTTTTGACCACTTGAGATACGGACATTTGATGAACTTTGCCATGGATCCCCAGTTTCCCTAGAATTCTTAAACTTACGCTAGCCCAACATTTTTTTGTAAATCTAATGGCATTGACAAAGCTTTTTGCTCACACCTAATGGGCAACACAGCGCAAAGAAGACGACTTTCAACTGATACCGAACAAAACTTCAACCGACAGATGTACATTAACCTGACATAGAATACCACCGCATTTACCGTAATTATGTCTTTTCTTCATTTCTACAACCCTCAGGTAATGACACACATAGTATAGGGAATACAGGCACAGATATCAGCAATCACATATTCCCCCATTCATGTATCATCAACTAAAATGTGCTCCCCATTTTGTTCAAATCCGAAAAGAGCTCGGTAAAGTTTGACAGCCCATCCACAGACCCGTACCACGGGATAAGAAGGAATTCAAATGTATACTTCGCAATACCTCGAAGCTTGATTTACAACACGTACGGCACGATGATACATGACCCCCCAAACATGGACTCATACACACATGCTTCTGCTATCTCACTAGGTCATACCCTCTTCCCACCTACTCCTCTCTCCTCCCTTACCCAACCATGGAAATGAATTAACCCCTGACATATATTTTTCTCCTTTTGAAATGTTTTAGAAGGTGGCAGTTATTATTGACTGCCAAAGGGTGGACTGTCTCCCGTACGTGCGCATACTCACAGTCGCGGGCACCCGCAGGCGCATGGTATGCGTATTTACGGTAGAGTTTATGCGATCGTAGCGTGCGACTCAATCATTACATATTTTCACTAATAATGTATTTTGTAGATCATGGTCCCTTTGATAGATTCTGAAAGTGTGGTTAATATAGAATGCTCATGAACAGAGAAATCCCTCTTTGTTTGATACGAAGGGTCAGACAGGAGTAATACAGTGGTGTTTAGTATCCATCGGAAGAATATTTAATTAGAAATATTCCGGTGTTGGTTTGAAGCAGATCAATCGCTCGTGCGAATAGTTATGGACATAAGAAGTTTATGAACATTTACTTTATTTGCACTTTATTACCCATGCGGCGGGAAACCCAGTTTCCCTCCCACCTGAGCAGTTGGAAATAGTCACAGCCCACCTGTATGAATCAACCTATGACCTTTTGTTATAATGCGAAGCCGAATTCCTGTGTCCAATGGACAATGAGATTGTAGGGACCATTGAATTGTATTGTGTGTGGGGCATAAATAGGCAGGCCGACCGTATCCAGTTCACTCTCTTCAACGGTTCTCATTGCTGATAATCGGGAGCTGGATATCGAGGCGCATGCGATCGTTTCCCTTTGTGCGTAAGTTTTCTCCGTAATCATATTGTCTTACTGTGAGCCATCTCTCTCTCTCTCCACTCTTTCTCTCGTATTTTCCCTTTGTTGTATTGTATTGTATTTCCTGTGTAGTTATCTGGTTAGTTGGTTTATGTTATATTGTAGTGTATCATTTGTACTGTGATTCCTTTTGCAAGTATAATAGTTATAATACATATAATAGGTTTTGGACCCTAAGCCCAGGTATCTGTGTATTCTTTATAGGGTTAAGTATTCTCTGAGCGTCGGTGACGCTCAAGCAGCTTTGTAGTTAATCAGGTTACACCAGGTTGCACTTACACTCTGTCTCTACACTAAGGTATACTGTGTATCTCATTGTTAAAGGTATAGATATAAAGGTTTTAACGTTGTAAGCGTCTGCACCGCTGGTGATCTCCTCGTGGTCCCGAGCGTACGCTACAGCGAATCATTACGTTAGTCGGCAGCCAATAGCGTGCCTGCCTGTGATCACTGGGCCGTAAGCGAACGTGACGCTTGAGCGTCTCGACTACGGTTGAGCGATCGCTACACAACTTGCGTACCCTTACGGTACTTCTTACGTAGATAGCGTACAGTGTTCTTAGACCTCTTAAAGTGTTTTATATACGATAAATATTTAGCTTTATCAATTGGCGGCTCGCCCGTCCTTCACATATCTGCACTAGGTAGATCAGCAGACATTATCCCTCAGCAAAGGGCGGGAGGTTGTATCCCTCGTAGTGCTGACAGGATAAGCGTCTGCTTCGCTTAGGTAAAGAGTGCTGAAGGAATCCGGGAACCGGAGGTAAGAACAAAACGCTAGTGTCTTTTAAAACTGTTTATTTTTCTGTCTTGCGTACACACGCACGCACACATATATATATCTGCATTTCTTTTTCTTTTTCATTTTCGTATATCACTCTCCTGTCTGCCAGTTTTATAGTCGATAGAAGTGCTAAAAGAGATTTGCCGTTATTTCATAGTTTAAGAATAGATAACATAGTTAAAAGATAGACAAACACACAGTTTTGCCTGGGAGATAAGGCGAAGTCAGTGTGTTGTGTGGTAGATGATCAAGGATCATCTACATTGATAAAAGTATAAATTGTGTTACGGTGGATCTTTGCTTTGCGTATACGTGTCTCTAACAAAGACTTGCGTACGCAATCCAAAGGCCGACGCACGCAGCGTATATTACGCAACGGAGCGTCCGGTTACGCCCACGTAGCTCAAGTCACGATAAGTTGATTTTTAACGCAAAGCGATAAATAACGCAAAGCGATAAATAACGCGAGGCGAGAAATAACGCAAGTCTATTTTTGGGTGTCCGAAATTTTAATTAACAGATCCTGCTCCTAATTGGTAACACACCTGATCTAAAGAAAAATTTCTGCGCAGAAATAGAAATAGAAACAAAAGTGTACATGTGATGAGTGAGTGTTTTTACAATTTTTAAAGGTTGAACCACAAGAAAAGTCGAGTACTCGTGAGGTACATGCGTGTAAGTGACGTGCACGGTGGCTAGGGAGGCATCCCTGGTTAAATATACAATTTTGAGCATTAGAGTATAGCAGACCAGGAGGTCATACTGTAACAAGACCAGGAGGTCATACCAGACCAGGAGGTCCAGGTACAGCCGACAAGGAAGTCCGCTATACAGTTCACAGGCACAACACCGAAAAGGGTTGGTGCAACACCCATATAGGCCATATAAGCTCTGGCTGAAGGAATTCGCAGCCGTAATTTTCGATTCCATTGGTCTTTCCGTACATAAGCTTAGTTGTTTGTGTACTGAACGATTGGACCCCACGTAATTGTGTACATTAGTTAGTAATCTGACCTAATACCATTAGAGTAAAGGGGTCACAAACGCTATTTGTACACTCTAACGTGATTTGTGTAATTTTTTTATTTTAAGGGAAGTTTGCTGCTCACTCAGGAACTATCCAGCAACCAATAGTTACTGGAAAGAGTAAGTGTTCTTCGGATAACCCTCGCAGGTTCCAGTAAATAGAGGTTCAGGTCGCAGGGGCCCTAGGTCGAGTACGCCAGCACCATATCGGTGTGATCAGGTCGTATTGGTCGGCGTGGGCGAGTGAGTGGGGTACTCGGTAAACCGCCACCGTCAGCCTATTGTGGACATTTGGTTTTGCGTAAGGGTTGGCTAAATAAAGCAACACTTTCGAACTATGGGGGCCACTTGTTCAGGTAGGGGGCGATCAACCTCGGTTCGGGTTGATTCAGTGGTCCGACCAATTGGGTCGGCCAGGTATATAATGTGTGAGAAATATGGAAGTCACACAGAAACTTTATGTGATGAATGGGAGAGAATGACAGTACATGACGGGGAGAAATTCCCAAGAGTAGGTAGCTTCAGCTCAGAAGTGTTACAAAATTTAAGGAGGAGGATATGTCTCATAAAATCAACAAAGAGACGAATCCAGCATTATGATTATTTACAGTTGTGGCAACAGGAAGGTGAGATACAGAGAGGTTTGGCTCAGGCGGCGGGATCTGGCTCTAACAGAAAACTGATTGCCACGGCCCCACCGCCACCATATATATCAGGAGAGAAGTTGATTGCGGAGAAAGACGCACTAAGGTGTAACACAAAATCACTTAGTAACTGTGTAAATGTTAATGATAATGTTAACCCATTAACCCATGCAAGTATTAACCCGTGCAAGTTGTACCCTGTTTTGAACTTTCCTCAGGAGTGTGATCAAGAGGACGAATCGGCAACGATTTCAGCGCTCTCTCTAGCAGCCACCATAGCAGAGACCACAGTAGGCACAGCTCCACCCACGAGATTAGTAAAGGCCCCTAGCGGAGGGATAGGTGAGGTCGTATCAACTGGTAAGTACGGCACCATGCATTATGCTGAGACTATTTCACCACAGCCTGTAGAATCTACACAGAATGAGGTTGTTAGAATTACACCTGTTAGAGTAATAGCAGTGCCAAATGGGAAAACAGACACATCAGGAGCCACTCCCATTAGGAACATTGCCATGTACACTCCATTTTCCCGAATGGAATTAAGGACCATAGTGTCTGAATTTCCTGACCCTAGAAAAGACTTAGTTGCCAGTCAAAAATACATCAGAGACTTAGGTAACACTGCAGAGCCCAACAATAAAGACTGGCAGATATTGCTGAGAGCATGTTTACCCTCAAATGTCGACGCAACTCAATTTTTAGCTGATTGCGGACTAGATCATGATGTACCTCTTACAGATGTGTACAACCAAGATAATGTGAAAAGAATAAACTTGCAGCTAAAAGAGTATTTCCCAGCAGTAGCTAAATGGAATAAGATATTCTCCATTAAACAGAAGGAGTCAGAGACAGCTGCAGAGTATTTTCACAGAGCATTATTAGAAATGGCAAAATACACAGGCATAGAGGACATTAAAACAGACACAAACCATCGGGAAGTAGCAGTATCGGTACTGATGGATGGTTTAAAAGAGTCATTGAAGACTAGGGTACAGACCACACAACCATGTTGGCGAGGTCTGTCTGTGGCTACTTTGAGAGAGGCTGCTATTGATCACGATAGAAACATCACCAGACACAGGGAACAACAAGGTGATAAATTAATGTCAGTAAGTATACAGGCTCTGACCACAAGGCAGCCTTTGTTTGTATCACCAAATCCTGTGGGTAAGTCAAGTATGGTTACTTGTTATTCTTGTCACAAACAGGGACACATGGCACGAGATTGTAGAGTAAAGAATCCACGAAACTCATACCAACCCCCTAGACAACGACACGACACACGACATTGGGATCGGGGTCCACAGAAACGGAGTTATGAGCCACATACAGGGGAAACAAAAAGATATCCCCCGAACAGAGACTGGCATGCCTCTGGTAGTTCCCAGCTAACTCCCTCACAAGTAGTTGCTGCCAGCGGGATTCAGGAAGGTCACCATACCCAATAGGGGTGTGGCCATACCTGTAATCTGCAGCCAGTAAAATTAATTGCCAACCTTGGAAGTGAACCCGAGATCGCAATTAATGTAGCTGGTAAAACTTTAAACTTTCTTGTAGACACAGGGGCGGCCAAGTCAGTGATAAATTCGACAGTGGGCATGAGAACCACTGGTAGGACAATTCCAGCCATGGGAGTAACAGGAGTAGTCCAGCACTACCCTGTTAGCAAACCAGCCGAGATTACAATAGGGCCTTTGCATACCAAGCATTCCTTTTTGCTGGCTGCATCGGCACCAACTAATCTCCTGGGAAGAGACTTACTGTGTAAAATGGGGTGCGTCATTTATTGTACTCCTGAAGGTGTATTCTTGGACATACCTGAGAAACACGCTCAGGAAGTGCGAGACATGTTAGACTCCCCATCAAAATTAATGTCACATACCATTATGACAAATAGGAATCCATCCCAAATAGAAGAGATGACATCTCAGATACCAGAGTCACTTTGGACAAAAGACGGACAAGACACTGGATTAATGGCAAACGTAGCTCCAGTAGTTGTACAAGTAAAAGATGGTAGGATAGCTCCAAAAATCCCACAGTACCCTCTGAAGCCAGAGGTGGAGTTAGGAGTTTACCCAGTAATAGAGCGCTTGCTACAACAGGGCATTCTGGTAAGAACGTCCAGCACTGCCAATAGTCCCATCTTCCCTGTTAAAAAGAGTGGGGGGAGGGGTTACAGACTAGTGCAGGATCTAAGGGGGATTAACAAAATAGTTGAGAGTCAGTTCCCCGTAGTGCCAAATCCAGCTGTCATCCTAATGCAAATCCCTCCCACTGCCAAATTTTTCACTGTTATTGACCTCTGCTCCGCTTTCTTTTCGGTACCTCTGCACCCTGACAGCCAATATTTGTTTGCATTTACATACAGAGGAGTCCAATACACGTGGACTCGATTACCCAAAGGTTTCATAGATAGTCCAAGTATATTTTCTCAGGCTTTGCATGATTGTTTACAGTCTTTCCAACCAGACAGTGGATCAGTATTGATACAGTATGTGGACGATTTACTACTGTGTTCAGATTCACTGGAAGCATCTCTGAAGGATACGAAACAGCTCCTGTTTCATCTTTCAGACACAGGACACAAGGTGTCCAAAGACAAGTTACAATTATGCCAAACTAGGGTAAAATATTTGGGACACTGTCTAACACAAGGACTGAGACACCTGACCGCTGATAGAATCCAAGCAATTAGAGACATGACTCTGCCACAAACCCAGCAACAGATCAGAACGTTTTTAGGAATGTGTGGGTATTGCCGTAATTGGATCCCAGGGTTTTCCATTTTGGCGTTACCTTTGCAGGAAATGGTCTCCTCAAACAAACCTGATAGGATTTCGCATACAGACGAGTCCGAAACAGCATTTGAGAGACTCAAACAGTGCCTAACGCAGGCACCAGCACTAGGTATGCCAGACTATGGGAAACCCTTTAAACTATACGGAACAGAAAGTGCTGGTTGCGCGGCAGGTGTACTAACCCAAAAACACGGTGATGCCAGCAGGCCAGTTGCATACTACAGCGCTCAGCTAGACACGGTAGCGCGATCCCTCCCCACATGCTTGCGAAGCGTTGCTGCGATAGCATTGCTAGTGACAAAAAGCGAAGATGTCGTGCTAGGCCACAACCTCACAATCCATACGCCACATGCAGTATCAGCCTTATTGAATTCTGCCCAAACCAGACACGTCTCATCAGCGAGGTTTACAAGATGGGAATTGGCACTAATGGCCCCCGTAAACATCACCATAAGGAGATGCAGTGCATTAAATCCTGCAATGTATCTCCCAGGTGTGCCTGGTCAGGCACAAAGGGTGGAAGGTGAGAGTGATGGGGAAGGAGGATTTAATACAAAGGAAGATACACATGATTGTATGGAATATTTGACCCAAAATTTTACCGCAAGGCCTGACATCAGTGACAACCCACTGGAAGATGCAGAACTCACGTTCTACACGGACGGTAGTTGCCATAGACAGTCAGACTCGGGAGACTTGTGTACTGGATACGCAGTCGTAGATGACCAAGACACCATAGAAGCGGAACCGCTAGGCCCACCTCACTCAGCCCAGGTTGCTGAACTGGTCGCCCTAACCAGAGCATGTGAATTGGCTAAGGGTAAGTCAGCCAATATCTACACCGATTCTAGATACGCATTCGGGGTAGTCCATGATTTCGGAGCCCTATGGCGTCTCAGAAATTTCATGACGGCCGCTGGTACACCGGTAGCGCATGCAGCTCACATAAAAAGGCTTCTAACAGCGATACAGGAACCCGACAGAGTGGCTGTTATCAAATGTAAAGCACACACATATAGCCAAGACCCGGTATCACTTGGTAACAGCCGAGCAGACGAAGCTGCTAAGTTAGCAGCTGCTACCCCCATACAGACAGACACCACACAATTGATGGTATTTAATACCATTAACACACAGAAGTTGTGTGAAATGCAAAATTTGTGTTCCACACAGGAAAAGGCAGTCTGGAAGGCAAAGGGATATGGCCAGGAGTCCTCAGGACTCTGGACGGATGGACATGGTAAACCAGTGGCCCCCAGAGCATATCTTCCATGTCTAGCTGAAGCAGCTCACGGGCTGACTCATCTAGGCAAGGAGGGGATGTGCAAATTGGTGAGAGCATATTGGTGCGCCCCAGGATTCTCCTCTCATGCGAGTAAAAGAGCAATGTCATGCCTTACCTGTTTGAGAAAGAATATTGGAAAGGCAATACCTACAGAACCATCCCATATCCCACCTGCCGGCGGCCCTTTCCAGGTAATACAAATTGACTTTATACAATTACCCCCTTGTCGGAATTTGAAATATGTACTTGTTTGTATAGATGTTTTCTCAAATTGGGTCGAAGCATTTCCTGCGGCTACAAATACCGCTATGTTTACTGCTAAGAAAATTGTGCAGGAATTTGTATGTAGATATGGTATCCCTAGAATAATCGAAAGTGATAGGGGTACCCATTTTACAGGTGATGTCTTTCAAGGAATGTGTAAGTTGATGGGAATTGATAGCAAGCTGCACACTCCGTACCGTCCACAGGCGAGTGCGAAGGTCGAAAGAGTGAACAGCACTATTAAAAATAAATTGAGTAAAGTGATGGCAGAGACAGGATTGACATGGCCAGAAGCTTTACCCATTGTATTGTACAGTATCAGAACCACTCCCAGGTCCCCTCTTAATCTGTCTCCCTTTGAAATCTTGTTTGGTCGACAACCGCATGTCATGATTAACCCTCAGGATGATTTGAAATGTAACAATGAAGCAACTGTAAAGTACTTGATTAACATGAGTAAACAGTTAAGGAATCAAAATGATAATCTGAAGTTGGTGATTCCTGATCTACCTGATAGTAATTGTCATGACATTGAACCTGGGGATTATGTAATGATACGGAATTTTCTACGCTCAGGTTGCCTTATTGACAGATGGGAAGGACCATACCAGGTCTTATTGACTAGCACTACAGCATTGAAGGTTGCTGAGAGAGAGACTTGGGTCCATTCATCCCACTGCAAGAAGGTTGCTGATCCAGAGAAGTCCCGTGATAAGGAACAGACGGTAGAGGTTGTATCACTGGAGTGTCTGTTCCAGGAGGACTGAGGCGGCACCTGAGCCTTGAAGACCGAGAGCTGTTGTCGACTCCCCACTCCCTTTTATTGTTTTCCTCCACTTCCCATCCCCTCTCCCTCAAATTTCTTTTTCCTCCTTCTCATTCTTCTCCGTTTCCTCCTATAAGATGGACTTGCCCCAGGAGACTGTGATCCGGATTTTCCTGTTGACCATGATGTTGACCAGAGCAGTCTGTTCCGGCGAGAGTACCATGGAGGTCGATAGAGGTTCTGGAATGGGTTCTGATGATAAAGATGGAGGCGTAGTTTTCCAAGATCAACCTAACCAACAAGCAAAGGCGAGTATCAGAAAACGATCCGATAGCATTGACCATAGAAGGAATTGTGACGGATTGTTAGCTGAGGAAAACTGTATCTGTAGGCTCTGTAATAATGTCATTGAAGATGGGTGCATTAAGAAATGCCAATCCAGTATTAATATCCATATGGACCGGCATCCATTGAGTGACTATCACTCCTTAGTGGGTAATGTGTTAAACAAAACAGATTGTTGGGTATGCTCTCAAGTACCTCAAGGTCATAGCAAATCAGGGCTAGTACCATTTCCTTTAACGATAGGGGAGGTACTTGAGTTAAATGGTGGGAGACCGGTGGACAGGAGGTTTAATATCTCCAGCCCTCCTAGTTTGAAGCTCCACCAATACCATGTGGATAGGTCCCTATTATGTTTCAACATCTCCAATCCCAGAAAGCCGGGAAATTGGGAAGTGTCATGGAGTAACCACACCATGACCTTTTCGCATAGAGCAGATAGAATGCCCACAGATACAGAGCTTGTACGCCACATAGCCAGTAGAGGAAAATCTTTCCGGTATAGGTACACCTTAGGAAATAGGATTACGAGAGTTGGAGAAGTATCGCCAGGATACTGTGCACATATCGTACAACCTGATACGTGTATTAAGCAGATGGAAGAATTAGGGTTAGGAGATTTCACCTGGAAGGTGTGTAATATGGTTATGTCCTTCTCCGTCCCATATGTTCTCCCCGATGATGCATATTTCATATGCGGGAGAAAGGCGTACAAGTGGCTTGCCCCAAACTCTGAAGGATTGTGTTATATTGGAAAAGTATTGCCTGAAGTAATGACTGTAACACATGACAAAATGAAGTACATACATCGTGGTGCCCAAGCTCCTTATACTCACACCCATTACGAGCACGTTGTTAAAAGGCACCTGATAGAGAAGACAGAGCATCCGGCCTCTGATCTGATAAGTGAATCCACCGGGATTCAATTCTTAATCGCGTTAGATTTCACCCGCACCGCTAGAGGAGTGCTAAATTATAAATACATATCGGCACTCGCAAATTTGTTAGATAATATCACTGAAATGTATGATGACACGTTTAGATATACTGGAAGGGAACTTCAAGCTTATAAAACAGAACTGGTGCAGCATAGAATGGTTCTTAATTACCTCACAGCAGTGACAGGCGGATATTGTGTTACATTAGCAACACAGTACGGCGTGAAGTGTTGCACGTATATCACGAATAGCACCGAGGATCCGGTCGAGGTCATAGACCAAAAGATGGACGATATTCTCCAATTGAAGTGGGAATTTCGCCGAAAACACAATCTCACTCTTGCTGCTGTAGGTAATGAGCTGACTGGTTGGGTGTCATGGTTGAACCCGCGAAATTGGTTCTCCGGTTTGGGAGACTGGGCTCAAGGAGTCATAATGGATGTTGGGAAGTTTCTCCTATGTATCTTAGGTGTTGTCATATCAATTGGCTTGATATTTAGATGCGGTCAGGCTTTAATGAAGTGCAAACATCGTACCAGGGTAATGAGTTTGAGGAGTGAGGAAACTGTAATTAACCTGGATTTGATTTATGACCCAATGATAGAAATAATGATGTAATGAAAATGCGATTTCTACGGTCCGTTTCTTTCACCTGTTTTTCTGGTTTTTCTCCAAGATAAAAAGACCCACTTGGACGAGGAAGTTGACGAGACGCTATACAGACAACGGATAGACCAAAGAAGAAGTTTTGACCACTTGAGATACGGACATTTGATGAACTTTGCCATGGATCCCCAGTTTCCCTAGAATTCTTAAACTTACGCTAGCCCAACATTTTTTTGTAAATCTAATGGCATTGACAAAGCTTTTTGCTCACACCTAATGGGCAACACAGCGCAAAGAAGACGACTTTCAACTGATACCGAACAAAACTTCAACCGACAGATGTACATTAACCTGACATAGAATACCACCGCATTTACCGTAATTATGTCTTTTCTTCATTTCTACAACCCTCAGGTAATGACACACATAGTATAGGGAATACAGGCACAGATATCAGCAATCACATATTCCCCCATTCATGTATCATCAACTAAAATGTGCTCCCCATTTTGTTCAAATCCGAAAAGAGCTCGGTAAAGTTTGACAGCCCATCCACAGACCCGTACCACGGGATAAGAAGGAATTCAAATGTATACTTCGCAATACCTCGAAGCTTGATTTACAACACGTACGGCACGATGATACATGACCCCCCAAACATGGACTCATACACACATGCTTCTGCTATCTCACTAGGTCATACCCTCTTCCCACCTACTCCTCTCTCCTCCCTTACCCAACCATGGAAATGAATTAACCCCTGACATATATTTTTCTCCTTTTGAAATGTTTTAGAAGGTGGCAGTTATTATTGACTGCCAAAGGGTGGACTGTCTCCCGTACGTGCGCATACTCACAGTCGCGGGCACCCGCAGGCGCATGGTATGCGTATTTACGGTAGAGTTTATGCGATCGTAGCGTGCGACTCAATCATTACATATTTTCACTAATAATGTATTTTGTAGATCATGGTCCCTTTGATAGATTCTGAAAGTGTGGTTAATATAGAATGCTCATGAACAGAGAAATCCCTCTTTGTTTGATACGAAGGGTCAGACAGGAGTAATACAGTGGTGTTTAGTATCCATCGGAAGAATATTTAATTAGAAATATTCCGGTGTTGGTTTGAAGCAGATCAATCGCTCGTGCGAATAGTTATGGACATAAGAAGTTTATGAACATTTACTTTATTTGCACTTTATTACCCATGCGGCGGGAAACCCAGTTTCCCTCCCACCTGAGCAGTTGGAAATAGTCACAGCCCACCTGTATGAATCAACCTATGACCTTTTGTTATAATGCGAAGCCGAATTCCTGTGTCCAATGGACAATGAGATTGTAGGGACCATTGAATTGTATTGTGTGTGGGGCATAAATAGGCAGGCCGACCGTATCCAGTTCACTCTCTTCAACGGTTCTCATTGCTGATAATCGGGAGCTGGATATCGAGGCGCATGCGATCGTTTCCCTTTGTGCGTAAGTTTTCTCCGTAATCATATTGTCTTACTGTGAGCCATCTCTCTCTCTCTCCACTCTTTCTCTCGTATTTTCCCTTTGTTGTATTGTATTGTATTTCCTGTGTAGTTATCTGGTTAGTTGGTTTATGTTATATTGTAGTGTATCATTTGTACTGTGATTCCTTTTGCAAGTATAATAGTTATAATACATATAATAGGTTTTGGACCCTAAGCCCAGGTATCTGTGTATTCTTTATAGGGTTAAGTATTCTCTGAGCGTCGGTGACGCTCAAGCAGCTTTGTAGTTAATCAGGTTACACCAGGTTGCACTTACACTCTGTCTCTACACTAAGGTATACTGTGTATCTCATTGTTAAAGGTATAGATATAAAGGTTTTAACGTTGTAAGCGTCTGCACCGCTGGTGATCTCCTCGTGGTCCCGAGCGTACGCTACAGCGAATCATTACGTTAGTCGGCAGCCAATAGCGTGCCTGCCTGTGATCACTGGGCCGTAAGCGAACGTGACGCTTGAGCGTCTCGACTACGGTTGAGCGATCGCTACACAACTTGCGTACCCTTACGGTACTTCTTACGTAGATAGCGTACAGTGTTCTTAGACCTCTTAAAGTGTTTTATATACGATAAATATTTAGCTTTATCAATTGGCGGCTCGCCCGTCCTTCACATATCTGCACTAGGTAGATCAGCAGACATTATCCCTCAGCAAAGGGCGGGAGGTTGTATCCCTCGTAGTGCTGACAGGATAAGCGTCTGCTTCGCTTAGGTAAAGAGTGCTGAAGGAATCCGGGAACCGGAGGTAAGAACAAAACGCTAGTGTCTTTTAAAACTGTTTATTTTTCTGTCTTGCGTACACACGCACGCACACATATATATATCTGCATTTCTTTTTCTTTTTCATTTTCGTATATCACTCTCCTGTCTGCCAGTTTTATAGTCGATAGAAGTGCTAAAAGAGATTTGCCGTTATTTCATAGTTTAAGAATAGATAACATAGTTAAAAGATAGACAAACACACAGTTTTGCCTGGGAGATAAGGCGAAGTCAGTGTGTTGTGTGGTAGATGATCAAGGATCATCTACATTGATAAAAGTATAAATTGTGTTACGGTGGATCTTTGCTTTGCGTATACGTGTCTCTAACAAAGACTTGCGTACGCAATCCAAAGGCCGACGCACGCAGCGTATATTACGCAACGGAGCGTCCGGTTACGCCCACGTAGCTCAAGTCACGATAAGTTGATTTTTAACGCAAAGCGATAAATAACGCAAAGCGATAAATAACGCGAGGCGAGAAATAACGCAAGTCTATTTTTGGGTGTCCGAAATTTTAATTAACAGATCCTGCTCCTAATTGGTAACACACCTGATCTAAAGAAAAATTTCTGCGCAGAAATAGAAATAGAAACAAAAGTGTACATGTGATGAGTGAGTGTTTTTACAATTTTTAAAGGTTGAACCACAAGAAAAGTCGAGTACTCGTGAGGTACATGCGTGTAAGTGACGTGCACGGTGGCTAGGGAGGCATCCCTGGTTAAATATACAATTTTGAGCATTAGAGTATAGCAGACCAGGAGGTCATACTGTAACAAGACCAGGAGGTCATACCAGACCAGGAGGTCCAGGTACAGCCGACAAGGAAGTCCGCTATACAGTTCACAGGCACAACACCGAAAAGGGTTGGTGCAACACCCATATAGGCCATATAAGCTCTGGCTGAAGGAATTCGCAGCCGTAATTTTCGATTCCATTGGTCTTTCCGTACATAAGCTTAGTTGTTTGTGTACTGAACGATTGGACCCCACGTAATTGTGTACATTAGTTAGTAATCTGACCTAATACCATTAGAGTAAAGGGGTCACAAACGCTATTTGTACACTCTAACGTGATTTGTGTAATTTTTTTATTTTAAGGGAAGTTTGCTGCTCACTCAGGAACTATCCAGCAACCAATAGTTACTGGAAAGAGTAAGTGTTCTTCGGATAACCCTCGCAGGTTCCAGTAAATAGAGGTTCAGGTCGCAGGGGCCCTAGGTCGAGTACGCCAGCACCATATCGGTGTGATCAGGTCGTATTGGTCGGCGTGGGCGAGTGAGTGGGGTACTCGGTAAACCGCCACCGTCAGCCTATTGTGGACATTTGGTTTTGCGTAAGGGTTGGCTAAATAAAGCAACACTTTCGAACTATGGGGGCCACTTGTTCAGGTAGGGGGCGATCAACCTCGGTTCGGGTTGATTCAGTGGTCCGACCAATTGGGTCGGCCAGGTATATAATGTGTGAGAAATATGGAAGTCACACAGAAACTTTATGTGATGAATGGGAGAGAATGACAGTACATGACGGGGAGAAATTCCCAAGAGTAGGTAGCTTCAGCTCAGAAGTGTTACAAAATTTAAGGAGGAGGATATGTCTCATAAAATCAACAAAGAGACGAATCCAGCATTATGATTATTTACAGTTGTGGCAACAGGAAGGTGAGATACAGAGAGGTTTGGCTCAGGCGGCGGGATCTGGCTCTAACAGAAAACTGATTGCCACGGCCCCACCGCCACCATATATATCAGGAGAGAAGTTGATTGCGGAGAAAGACGCACTAAGGTGTAACACAAAATCACTTAGTAACTGTGTAAATGTTAATGATAATGTTAACCCATTAACCCATGCAAGTATTAACCCGTGCAAGTTGTACCCTGTTTTGAACTTTCCTCAGGAGTGTGATCAAGAGGACGAATCGGCAACGATTTCAGCGCTCTCTCTAGCAGCCACCATAGCAGAGACCACAGTAGGCACAGCTCCACCCACGAGATTAGTAAAGGCCCCTAGCGGAGGGATAGGTGAGGTCGTATCAACTGGTAAGTACGGCACCATGCATTATGCTGAGACTATTTCACCACAGCCTGTAGAATCTACACAGAATGAGGTTGTTAGAATTACACCTGTTAGAGTAATAGCAGTGCCAAATGGGAAAACAGACACATCAGGAGCCACTCCCATTAGGAACATTGCCATGTACACTCCATTTTCCCGAATGGAATTAAGGACCATAGTGTCTGAATTTCCTGACCCTAGAAAAGACTTAGTTGCCAGTCAAAAATACATCAGAGACTTAGGTAACACTGCAGAGCCCAACAATAAAGACTGGCAGATATTGCTGAGAGCATGTTTACCCTCAAATGTCGACGCAACTCAATTTTTAGCTGATTGCGGACTAGATCATGATGTACCTCTTACAGATGTGTACAACCAAGATAATGTGAAAAGAATAAACTTGCAGCTAAAAGAGTATTTCCCAGCAGTAGCTAAATGGAATAAGATATTCTCCATTAAACAGAAGGAGTCAGAGACAGCTGCAGAGTATTTTCACAGAGCATTATTAGAAATGGCAAAATACACAGGCATAGAGGACATTAAAACAGACACAAACCATCGGGAAGTAGCAGTATCGGTACTGATGGATGGTTTAAAAGAGTCATTGAAGACTAGGGTACAGACCACACAACCATGTTGGCGAGGTCTGTCTGTGGCTACTTTGAGAGAGGCTGCTATTGATCACGATAGAAACATCACCAGACACAGGGAACAACAAGGTGATAAATTAATGTCAGTAAGTATACAGGCTCTGACCACAAGGCAGCCTTTGTTTGTATCACCAAATCCTGTGGGTAAGTCAAGTATGGTTACTTGTTATTCTTGTCACAAACAGGGACACATGGCACGAGATTGTAGAGTAAAGAATCCACGAAACTCATACCAACCCCCTAGACAACGACACGACACACGACATTGGGATCGGGGTCCACAGAAACGGAGTTATGAGCCACATACAGGGGAAACAAAAAGATATCCCCCGAACAGAGACTGGCATGCCTCTGGTAGTTCCCAGCTAACTCCCTCACAAGTAGTTGCTGCCAGCGGGATTCAGGAAGGTCACCATACCCAATAGGGGTGTGGCCATACCTGTAATCTGCAGCCAGTAAAATTAATTGCCAACCTTGGAAGTGAACCCGAGATCGCAATTAATGTAGCTGGTAAAACTTTAAACTTTCTTGTAGACACAGGGGCGGCCAAGTCAGTGATAAATTCGACAGTGGGCATGAGAACCACTGGTAGGACAATTCCAGCCATGGGAGTAACAGGAGTAGTCCAGCACTACCCTGTTAGCAAACCAGCCGAGATTACAATAGGGCCTTTGCATACCAAGCATTCCTTTTTGCTGGCTGCATCGGCACCAACTAATCTCCTGGGAAGAGACTTACTGTGTAAAATGGGGTGCGTCATTTATTGTACTCCTGAAGGTGTATTCTTGGACATACCTGAGAAACACGCTCAGGAAGTGCGAGACATGTTAGACTCCCCATCAAAATTAATGTCACATACCATTATGACAAATAGGAATCCATCCCAAATAGAAGAGATGACATCTCAGATACCAGAGTCACTTTGGACAAAAGACGGACAAGACACTGGATTAATGGCAAACGTAGCTCCAGTAGTTGTACAAGTAAAAGATGGTAGGATAGCTCCAAAAATCCCACAGTACCCTCTGAAGCCAGAGGTGGAGTTAGGAGTTTACCCAGTAATAGAGCGCTTGCTACAACAGGGCATTCTGGTAAGAACGTCCAGCACTGCCAATAGTCCCATCTTCCCTGTTAAAAAGAGTGGGGGGAGGGGTTACAGACTAGTGCAGGATCTAAGGGGGATTAACAAAATAGTTGAGAGTCAGTTCCCCGTAGTGCCAAATCCAGCTGTCATCCTAATGCAAATCCCTCCCACTGCCAAATTTTTCACTGTTATTGACCTCTGCTCCGCTTTCTTTTCGGTACCTCTGCACCCTGACAGCCAATATTTGTTTGCATTTACATACAGAGGAGTCCAATACACGTGGACTCGATTACCCAAAGGTTTCATAGATAGTCCAAGTATATTTTCTCAGGCTTTGCATGATTGTTTACAGTCTTTCCAACCAGACAGTGGATCAGTATTGATACAGTATGTGGACGATTTACTACTGTGTTCAGATTCACTGGAAGCATCTCTGAAGGATACGAAACAGCTCCTGTTTCATCTTTCAGACACAGGACACAAGGTGTCCAAAGACAAGTTACAATTATGCCAAACTAGGGTAAAATATTTGGGACACTGTCTAACACAAGGACTGAGACACCTGACCGCTGATAGAATCCAAGCAATTAGAGACATGACTCTGCCACAAACCCAGCAACAGATCAGAACGTTTTTAGGAATGTGTGGGTATTGCCGTAATTGGATCCCAGGGTTTTCCATTTTGGCGTTACCTTTGCAGGAAATGGTCTCCTCAAACAAACCTGATAGGATTTCGCATACAGACGAGTCCGAAACAGCATTTGAGAGACTCAAACAGTGCCTAACGCAGGCACCAGCACTAGGTATGCCAGACTATGGGAAACCCTTTAAACTATACGGAACAGAAAGTGCTGGTTGCGCGGCAGGTGTACTAACCCAAAAACACGGTGATGCCAGCAGGCCAGTTGCATACTACAGCGCTCAGCTAGACACGGTAGCGCGATCCCTCCCCACATGCTTGCGAAGCGTTGCTGCGATAGCATTGCTAGTGACAAAAAGCGAAGATGTCGTGCTAGGCCACAACCTCACAATCCATACGCCACATGCAGTATCAGCCTTATTGAATTCTGCCCAAACCAGACACGTCTCATCAGCGAGGTTTACAAGATGGGAATTGGCACTAATGGCCCCCGTAAACATCACCATAAGGAGATGCAGTGCATTAAATCCTGCAATGTATCTCCCAGGTGTGCCTGGTCAGGCACAAAGGGTGGAAGGTGAGAGTGATGGGGAAGGAGGATTTAATACAAAGGAAGATACACATGATTGTATGGAATATTTGACCCAAAATTTTACCGCAAGGCCTGACATCAGTGACAACCCACTGGAAGATGCAGAACTCACGTTCTACACGGACGGTAGTTGCCATAGACAGTCAGACTCGGGAGACTTGTGTACTGGATACGCAGTCGTAGATGACCAAGACACCATAGAAGCGGAACCGCTAGGCCCACCTCACTCAGCCCAGGTTGCTGAACTGGTCGCCCTAACCAGAGCATGTGAATTGGCTAAGGGTAAGTCAGCCAATATCTACACCGATTCTAGATACGCATTCGGGGTAGTCCATGATTTCGGAGCCCTATGGCGTCTCAGAAATTTCATGACGGCCGCTGGTACACCGGTAGCGCATGCAGCTCACATAAAAAGGCTTCTAACAGCGATACAGGAACCCGACAGAGTGGCTGTTATCAAATGTAAAGCACACACATATAGCCAAGACCCGGTATCACTTGGTAACAGCCGAGCAGACGAAGCTGCTAAGTTAGCAGCTGCTACCCCCATACAGACAGACACCACACAATTGATGGTATTTAATACCATTAACACACAGAAGTTGTGTGAAATGCAAAATTTGTGTTCCACACAGGAAAAGGCAGTCTGGAAGGCAAAGGGATATGGCCAGGAGTCCTCAGGACTCTGGACGGATGGACATGGTAAACCAGTGGCCCCCAGAGCATATCTTCCATGTCTAGCTGAAGCAGCTCACGGGCTGACTCATCTAGGCAAGGAGGGGATGTGCAAATTGGTGAGAGCATATTGGTGCGCCCCAGGATTCTCCTCTCATGCGAGTAAAAGAGCAATGTCATGCCTTACCTGTTTGAGAAAGAATATTGGAAAGGCAATACCTACAGAACCATCCCATATCCCACCTGCCGGCGGCCCTTTCCAGGTAATACAAATTGACTTTATACAATTACCCCCTTGTCGGAATTTGAAATATGTACTTGTTTGTATAGATGTTTTCTCAAATTGGGTCGAAGCATTTCCTGCGGCTACAAATACCGCTATGTTTACTGCTAAGAAAATTGTGCAGGAATTTGTATGTAGATATGGTATCCCTAGAATAATCGAAAGTGATAGGGGTACCCATTTTACAGGTGATGTCTTTCAAGGAATGTGTAAGTTGATGGGAATTGATAGCAAGCTGCACACTCCGTACCGTCCACAGGCGAGTGCGAAGGTCGAAAGAGTGAACAGCACTATTAAAAATAAATTGAGTAAAGTGATGGCAGAGACAGGATTGACATGGCCAGAAGCTTTACCCATTGTATTGTACAGTATCAGAACCACTCCCAGGTCCCCTCTTAATCTGTCTCCCTTTGAAATCTTGTTTGGTCGACAACCGCATGTCATGATTAACCCTCAGGATGATTTGAAATGTAACAATGAAGCAACTGTAAAGTACTTGATTAACATGAGTAAACAGTTAAGGAATCAAAATGATAATCTGAAGTTGGTGATTCCTGATCTACCTGATAGTAATTGTCATGACATTGAACCTGGGGATTATGTAATGATACGGAATTTTCTACGCTCAGGTTGCCTTATTGACAGATGGGAAGGACCATACCAGGTCTTATTGACTAGCACTACAGCATTGAAGGTTGCTGAGAGAGAGACTTGGGTCCATTCATCCCACTGCAAGAAGGTTGCTGATCCAGAGAAGTCCCGTGATAAGGAACAGACGGTAGAGGTTGTATCACTGGAGTGTCTGTTCCAGGAGGACTGAGGCGGCACCTGAGCCTTGAAGACCGAGAGCTGTTGTCGACTCCCCACTCCCTTTTATTGTTTTCCTCCACTTCCCATCCCCTCTCCCTCAAATTTCTTTTTCCTCCTTCTCATTCTTCTCCGTTTCCTCCTATAAGATGGACTTGCCCCAGGAGACTGTGATCCGGATTTTCCTGTTGACCATGATGTTGACCAGAGCAGTCTGTTCCGGCGAGAGTACCATGGAGGTCGATAGAGGTTCTGGAATGGGTTCTGATGATAAAGATGGAGGCGTAGTTTTCCAAGATCAACCTAACCAACAAGCAAAGGCGAGTATCAGAAAACGATCCGATAGCATTGACCATAGAAGGAATTGTGACGGATTGTTAGCTGAGGAAAACTGTATCTGTAGGCTCTGTAATAATGTCATTGAAGATGGGTGCATTAAGAAATGCCAATCCAGTTTTAATATCCATATGGACCGGCATCCATTGAGTGACTATCACTCCTTAGTGGGTAATGTGTTAAACAAAACAGATTGTTGGGTATGCTCTCAAGTACCTCAAGGTCATAGCAAATCAGGGCTAGTACCATTTCCTTTAACGATAGGGGAGGTACTTGAGTTAAATGGTGGGAGACCGGTGGACATGAGGTTTAATATCTCCAGCCCTCCTAGTTTGAAGCTCCACCAATACCATGTGGATAGGTCCCTATTATGTTTCAACATCTCCAATCCCAGAAAGCCGGGAAATTGGGAAGTGTCATGGAGTAACCACACCATGACCTTTTCGCATAGAGCAGATAGAATGCCCACAGATACAGAGCTTGTACGCCACATAGCCAGTAGAGGAAAATCTTTCCGGTATAGGTACACCTTAGGAAATAGGATTACGAGAGTTGGAGAAGTATCGCCAGGATACTGTGCACATATCGTACAACCTGATACGTGTATTAAGCAGATGGAAGAATTAGGGTTAGGAGATTTCACCTGGAAGGTGTGTAATATGGTTATGTCCTTCTCCGTCCCATATGTTCTCCCCGATGATGCATATTTCATATGCGGGAGAAAGGCGTACAAGTGGCTTGCCCCAAACTCTGAAGGATTGTGTTATATTGGAAAAGTATTGCCTGAAGTAATGACTGTAACACATGACAAAATGAAGTACATACATCGTGGTGCCCAAGCTCCTTATACTCACACCCATTACGAGCACGTTGTTAAAAGGCACCTGATAGAGAAGACAGAGCATCCGGCCTCTGATCTGATAAGTGAATCCACCGGGATTCAATTCTTAATCGCGTTAGATTTCACCCGCACCGCTAGAGGAGTGCTAAATTATAAATACATATCGGCACTCGCAAATTTGTTAGATAATATCACTGAAATGTATGATGACACATTTAGATATACTGGAAGGGAACTTCAAGCTTATAAAACAGAACTGGTGCAGCATAGAATGGTTCTTAATTACCTCACAGCAGTGACAGGCGGATATTGTGTTACATTAGCAACACAGTACGGCGTGAAGTGTTGCACGTATATCACGAATAGCACCGAGGATCCGGTCGAGGTCATAGACCAAAAGATGGACGATATTCTCCAATTGAAGTGGGAATTTCGCCGAAAACACAATCTCACTCTTGCTGCTGTAGGTAATGAGCTGACTGGTTGGGTGTCATGGTTGAACCCGCGAAATTGGTTCTCCGGTTTTTGAGACTGGGCTCAAGGAGTCATAATGGATGTTGGGAAGTTTCTCCTATGTATCTTAGGTGTTGTCATATCAATTGGCTTGATATTTAGATGCGGTCAGGCTTTAATGAAGTGCAAACATCGTACCAGGGTAATGAGTTTGAGGAGTGAGGAAACTGTAATTAACCTGGATTTGATTTATGACCCAATGATAGAAATAATGATGTAATGAAAATGCGATTTTTACGGTCCGTTTCTTTCACCTGTTTTTCTGGTTTTTCTCCAAGATAAAAAGACCCACTTGGACGAGGAAGTTGACGAGACGCTATACAGACAGCGGATAGACCAAAGAAGAAGTTTTGACCACTTGAGATACGGACATTTGATGAACTTTGCCATGGATCCCCAGTTTCCCTAGAATTCTTAAACTTACGCTAGCCCAACATTTTTTTGTAAATCTAATGGCATTGACAAAGCTTTTTGCTCACACCTAATGGGCAACACAGCGCAAAGAAGACGACTTTCAACTGATACCGAACAAAACTTCAACCGACAGATGTACATTAACCTGACATAGAATACCACCGCATTTACCGTAATTATGTCTTTTCTTCATTTCTACAACCCTCAGGTAATGACACACATAGTATAGGGAATACAGGCACAGATATCAGCAATCACATATTCCCCCATTCATGTATCATCAACTAAAATGTGCTCCCCATTTTGTTCAAATCCGAAAAGAGCTCGGTAAAGTTTGACAGCCCATCCACAGACCCGTACCACGGGATAAGAAGGAATTCAAATGTATACTTCGCAATACCTCGAAGCTTGATTTACAACACGTACGGCACGATGATACATGACCCCCCAAACATGGACTCATACACACATGCTTCTGCTATCTCACTAGGTCATACCCTCTTCCCACCTACTCCTCTCTCCTCCCTTACCCAACCATGGAAATGAATTAACCCCTGACATATATTTTTCTCCTTTTGAAATGTTTTAGAAGGTGGCAGTTATTATTGACTGCCAAAGGGTGGACTGTCTCCCGTACGTGCGCATACTCACAGTCGCGGGCACCCGCAGGCG
This sequence comes from Pseudophryne corroboree, assembly GCF_028390025.1. Taxonomy (NCBI): domain Eukaryota; kingdom Metazoa; phylum Chordata; class Amphibia; order Anura; family Myobatrachidae; genus Pseudophryne; species Pseudophryne corroboree. The sequence continues at coordinate 283,521,971 of NC_086449.1, forward strand.
CATGGTATGCGTATTTACGGTAGAGTTTATGCGATCGTAGCGTGCGACTCAATCATTACATATTTTCACTAATAATGTATTTTGTAGATCATGGTCCCTTTGATAGATTCTGAAAGTGTGGTTAATATAGAATGTTCATGAACAGAGAAATCCCTCTTTGTTTGATACGAAGGGTCAGACAGGAGTAATACAGTGGTGTTTAGTATCCATCGGAAGAATATTTAATTAGAAATATTCCGGTGTTGGTTTGAAGCAGATCAATCGCTCGTGCGAATAGTTATGGACATAAGAAGTTTATGAACATTTACTTTATTTGCACTTTATTACCCATGCGGCGGGAAACCCAGTTTCCCTCCCACCTGAGCAGTTGGAAATAGTCACAGCCCACCTGTATGAATCAACCTATGACCTTTTGTTATAATGCGAAGCCGAATTCCTGTGTCCAATGGACAATGAGATTGTAGGGACCATTGAATTGTATTGTGTGTGGGGCATAAATAGGCAGGCCGACCGTATCCAGTTCACTCTCTTCAACGGTTCTCATTGCTGATAATCGGGAACTGGATATCGAGGCGCATGCGATCGTTTCCCTTTGTGCGTAAGTTTTCTCCGTAATCATATTGTCTTACTGTGAGCCATCTCTCTCTCTCTCCACTCTTTCTCTCGTATTTTCCCTTTGTTGTATTGTATTGTATTTCCTGTGTAGTTATCTGGTTAGTTGGTTTATGTTATATTGTAGTGTATCATTTGTACTGTGATTCCTTTTGCAAGTATAATAGTTATAATACATATAATAGGTTTTGGACCCTAAGCCCAGGTATCTGTGTATTCTTTATAGGGTTAAGTATTCTCTGAGCGTCGGTGACGCTCAAGCAGCTTTGTAGTTAATCAGGTTACACCAGGTTGCACTTACACTCTGTCTCTACACTAAGGTATACTGTGTATCTCATTGTTAAAGGTATAGATATAAAGGTTTTAACGTTGTAAGCGTCTGCACCGCTGGTGATCTCCTCGTGGTCCCGAGCGTACGCTACAGCGAATCATTACGTTAGTCGGCAGCCAATAGCGTGCCTGCCTGTGATCACTGGGCCGTAAGCGAACGTGACGCTTGAGCGTCTCGACTACGGTTGAGCGATCGCTACACAACTTGCGTACCCTTACGGTACTTCTTACGTAGATAGCGTACAGTGTTCTTAGACCTCTTAAAGTGTTTTATATACGATAAATATTTAGCTTTATCAATTGGCGGCTCGCCCGTCCTTCACATATCTGCACTAGGTAGATCAGCAGACATTATCCCTCAGCAAAGGGCGGGAGGTTGTATCCCTCGTAGTGCTGACAGGATAAGCGTCTGCTTCGCTTAGGTAAAGAGTGCTGAAGGAATCCGGGAACCGGAGGTAAGAACAAAACGCTAGTGTCTTTTAAAACTGTTTATTTTTCTGTCTTGCGTACACACGCACGCACACATATATATATCTGCATTTCTTTTTCTTTTTCATTTTCGTATATCACTCTCCTGTCTGCCAGTTTTATAGTCGATAGAAGTGCTAAAAGAGATTTGCCGTTATTTCATAGTTTAAGAATAGATAACATAGTTAAAAGATAGACAAACACACAGTTTTGCCTGGGAGATAAGGCGAAGTCAGTGTGTTGTGTGGTAGATGATCAAGGATCATCTACATTGATAAAAGTATAAATTGTGTTACGGTGGATCTTTGCTTTGCGTATACGTGTCTCTAACAAAGACTTGCGTACGCAATCCAAAGGCCGACGCACGCAGCGTATATTACGCAACGGAGCGTCCGGTTACGCCCACGTAGCTCAAGTCACGATAAGTTGATTTTTAACGCAAAGCGATAAATAACGCAAAGCGATAAATAACGCGAGGCGAGAAATAACGCAAGTCTATTTTTGGGTGTCCGAAATTTTAATTAACAGATCCTGCTCCTAATTGGTAACACACCTGATCTAAAGAAAAATTTCTGCGCAGAAATAGAAATAGAAACAAAAGTGTACATGTGATGAGTGAGTGTTTTTACAATTTTTAAAGGTTGAACCACAAGAAAAGTCGAGTACTAGTGAGGTACATGCGTGTAAGTGACGTGCACGGTGGCTAGGGAGGCATCCCTGGTTAAATATACAATTTTGAGCATTAGAGTATAGCAGACCAGGAGGTCATACTGTAACAAGACCAGGAGGTCATACCAGACCAGGAGGTCCAGGTACAGCCGACAAGGAAGTCCGCTATACAGTTCACAGGCACAACACCGAAAAGGGTTGGTGCAACACCCATATAGGCCATATAAGCTCTGGCTGAAGGAATTCGCAGCCGTAATTTTCGATTCCATTGGTCTTTCCGTACATAAGCTTAGTTGTTTGTGTACTGAACGATTGGACCCCACGTAATTGTGTACATTAGTTAGTAATCTGACCTAATACCATTAGAGTAAAGGGGTCACAAACGCTATTTGTACACTCTAACGTGATTTGTGTAATTTTTTTATTTTAAGGGAAGTTTGCTGCTCACTCAGGAACTATCCAGCAACCAATAGTTACTGGAAAGAGTAAGTGTTCTTCGGATAACCCTCGCAGGTTCCAGTAAATAGAGGTTCAGGTCGCAGGGGCCCTAGGTCGAGTACGCCAGCACCATATCGGTGTGATCAGGTCGTATTGGTCGGCGTGGGCGAGTGAGTGGGGTACTCGGTAAACCGCCACCGTCAGCCTATTGTGGACATTTGGTTTTGCGTAAGGGTTGGCTAAATAAAGCAACACTTTCGAACTATGGGGGCCACTTGTTCAGGTAGGGGGCGATCAACCTCGGTTCGGGTTGATTCAGTGGTCCGACCAATTGGGTCGGCCAGGTATATAATGTGTGAGAAATATGGAAGTCACACAGAAACTTTATGTGATGAATGGGAGAGAATGACAGTACATGACGGGGAGAAATTCCCAAGAGTAGGTAGCTTCAGCTCAGAAGTGTTACAAAATTTAAGGAGGAGGATATGTCTCATAAAATCAACAAAGAGACGAATCCAGCATTATGATTATTTACAGTTGTGGCAACAGGAAGGTGAGATACAGAGAGGTTTGGCTCAGGCGGCGGGATCTGGCTCTAACAGAAAACTGATTGCCACGGCCCCACCGCCACCATATATATCAGGAGAGAAGTTGATTGCGGAGAAAGACGCACTAAGGTGTAACACAAAATCACTTAGTAACTGTGTAAATGTTAATGATAATGTTAACCCATTAACCCATGCAAGTATTAACCCGTGCAAGTTGTACCCTGTTTTGAACTTTCCTCAGGAGTGTGATCAAGAGGACGAATCGGCAACGATTTCAGCGCTCTCTCTAGCAGCCACCATAGCAGAGACCACAGTAGGCACAGCTCCACCCACGAGATTAGTAAAGGCCCCTAGCGGAGGGATAGGTGAGGTCGTATCAACTGGTAAGTACGGCACCATGCATTATGCTGAGACTATTTCACCACAGCCTGTAGAATCTACACAGAATGAGGTTGTTAGAATTACACCTGTTAGAGTAATAGCAGTGCCAAATGGGAAAACAGACACATCAGGAGCCACTCCCATTAGGAACATTGCCATGTACACTCCATTTTCCCGAATGGAATTAAGGACCATAGTGTCTGAATTTCCTGACCCTAGAAAAGACTTAGTTGCCAGTCAAAAATACATCAGAGACTTAGGTAACACTGCAGAGCCCAACAATAAAGACTGGCAGATATTGCTGAGAGCATGTTTACCCTCAAATGTCGACGCAACTCAATTTTTAGCTGATTGCGGACTAGATCATGATGTACCTCTTACAGATGTGTACAACCAAGATAATGTGAAAAGAATAAACTTGCAGCTAAAAGAGTATTTCCCAGCAGTAGCTAAATGGAATAAGATATTCTCCATTAAACAGAAGGAGTCAGAGACAGCTGCAGAGTATTTTCACAGAGCATTATTAGAAATGGCAAAATACACAGGCATAGAGGACATTAAAACAGACACAAACCATCGGGAAGTAGCAGTATCGGTACTGATGGATGGTTTAAAAGAGTCATTGAAGACTAGGGTACAGACCACACAACCATGTTGGCGAGGTCTGTCTGTGGCTACTTTGAGAGAGGCTGCTATTGATCACGATAGAAACATCACCAGACACAGGGAACAACAAGGTGATAAATTAATGTCAGTAAGTATACAGGCTCTGACCACAAGGCAGCCTTTGTTTGTATCACCAAATCCTGTGGGTAAGTCAAGTATGGTTACTTGTTATTCTTGTCACAAACAGGGACACATGGCACGAGATTGTAGAGTAAAGAATCCACGAAACTCATACCAACCCCCTAGACAACGACACGACACACGACATTGGGATCGGGGTCCACAGAAACGGAGTTATGAGCCACATACAGGGGAAACAAAAAGATATCCCCCGAACAGAGACTGGCATGCCTCTGGTAGTTCCCAGCTAACTCCCTCACAAGTAGTTGCTGCCAGCGGGATTCAGGAAGGTCACCATACCCAATAGGGGTGTGGCCATACCTGTAATCTGCAGCCAGTAAAATTAATTGCCAACCTTGGAAGTGAACCCGAGATCGCAATTAATGTAGCTGGTAAAACTTTAAACTTTCTTGTAGACACAGGGGCGGCCAAGTCAGTGATAAATTCGACAGTGGGCATGAGAACCACTGGTAGGACAATTCCAGCCATGGGAGTAACAGGAGTAGTCCAGCACTACCCTGTTAGCAAACCAGCCGAGATTACAATAGGGCCTTTGCATACCAAGCATTCCTTTTTGCTGGCTGCATCGGCACCAACTAATCTCCTGGGAAGAGACTTACTGTGTAAAATGGGGTGCGTCATTTATTGTACTCCTGAAGGTGTATTCTTGGACATACCTGAGAAACACGCTCAGGAAGTGCGAGACATGTTAGACTCCCCATCAAAATTAATGTCACATACCATTATGACAAATAGGAATCCATCCCAAATAGAAGAGATGACATCTCAGATACCAGAGTCACTTTGGACAAAAGACGGACAAGACACTGGATTAATGGCAAACGTAGCTCCAGTAGTTGTACAAGTAAAAGATGGTAGGATAGCTCCAAAAATCCCACAGTACCCTCTGAAGCCAGAGGTGGAGTTAGGAGTTTACCCAGTAATAGAGCGCTTGCTACAACAGGGCATTCTGGTAAGAACGTCCAGCACTGCCAATAGTCCCATCTTCCCTGTTAAAAAGAGTGGGGGGAGGGGTTACAGACTAGTGCAGGATCTAAGGGGGATTAACAAAATAGTTGAGAGTCAGTTCCCCGTAGTGCCAAATCCAGCTGTCATCCTAATGCAAATCCCTCCCACTGCCAAATTTTTCACTGTTATTGACCTCTGCTCCGCTTTCTTTTCGGTACCTCTGCACCCTGACAGCCAATATTTGTTTGCATTTACATACAGAGGAGTCCAATACACGTGGACTCGATTACCCCAAGGTTTCATAGATAGTCCAAGTATATTTTCTCAGGCTTTGCATGATTGTTTACAGTCTTTCCAACCAGACAGTGGATCAGTATTGATACAGTATGTGGACGATTTACTACTGTGTTCAGATTCACTGGAAGCATCTCTGAAGGATACGAAACAGCTCCTGTTTCATCTTTCAGACACAGGACACAAGGTGTCCAAAGACAAGTTACAATTATGCCAAACTAGGGTAAAATATTTGGGACACTGTCTAACACAAGGACTGAGACACCTGACCGCTGATAGAATCCAAGCAATTAGAGACATGACTCTGCCACAAACCCAGCAACAGATCAGAACGTTTTTAGGAATGTGTGGGTATTGCCGTAATTGGATCCCAGGGTTTTCCATTTTGGCGTTACCTTTGCAGGAAATGGTCTCCTCAAACAAACCTGATAGGATTTCGCATACAGACGAGTCCGAAACAGCATTTGAGAGACTCAAACAGTGCCTAACGCAGGCACCAGCACTAGGTATGCCAGACTATGGGAAACCCTTTAAACTATACGGAACAGAAAGTGCTGGTTGCGCGGCAGGTGTACTAACCCAAAAACACGGTGATGCCAGCAGGCCAGTTGCATACTACAGCGCTCAGCTAGACACAGTAGCGCGATCCCTCCCCACATGCTTGCGAAGCGTTGCTGCGATAGCATTGCTAGTGACAAAAAGCGAAGATGTCGTGCTAGGCCACAACCTCACAATCCATACGCCACATGCAGTATCAGCCTTATTGAATTCTGCCCAAACCAGACACGTCTCATCAGCGAGGTTTACAAGATGGGAATTGGCACTAATGGCCCCCGTAAACATCACCATAAGGAGATGCAGTGCATTAAATCCTGCAACGTATCTCCCAGGTGTGCCTGGTCAGGCACAAAGGGTGGAAGGTGAGAGTGATGGGGAAGGAGGATTTAATACAAAGGAAGATACACATGATTGTATGGAATATTTGACCCAAAATTTTACCGCAAGGCCTGACATCAGTGACAACCCACTGGAAGATGCAGAACTCACGTTCTACATGGACGGTAGTTGCCATAGACAGTCAGACTCGGGAGACTTGTGTACTGGATACGCAGTCGTAGATGACCAAGACACCATAGAAGCGGAACCGCTAGGCCCACCTCACTCAGCCCAGGTTGCTGAACTGGTCGCCCTAACCAGAGCATGTGAATTGGCTAAGGGTAAGTCAGCCAATATCTACACCGATTCTAGATACGCATTCGGGGTAGTCCATGATTTCGGAGCCCTATGGCGTCTCAGAAATTTCATGACGGCCGCTGGTACACCGGTAGCGCATGCAGCTCACATAAAAAGGCTTCTAACAGCGATACAGGAACCCGACAGAGTGGCTGTTATCAAATGTAAAGCACACACATATAGCCAAGACCCGGTATCACTTGGTAACAGCCGAGCAGACGAAGCTGCTAAGTTAGCAGCTGCTACCCCCATACAGACAGACACCACACAATTGATGGTATTTAATACCATTAACACACAGAAGTTGTGTGAAATGCAAAATTTGTGTTCCACACAGGAAAAGGCAGTCTGGAAGGCAAAGGGATATGGCCAGGAGTCCTCAGGACTCTGGACGGATGGACATGGTAAACCAGTGGCCCCCAGAGCATATCTTCCATGTCTAGCTGAAGCAGCTCACGGGCTGACTCATCTAGGCAAGGAGGGGATGTGCAAATTGGTGAGAGCATATTGGTGCGCCCCAGGATTCTCCTCTCATGCGAGTAAAAGAGCAATGTCATGCCTTACCTGTTTGAGAAAGAATATTGGAAAGGCAATACCTACAGAACCATCCCATATCCCACCTGCCGGCGGCCCTTTCCAGGTAATACAAATTGACTTTATACAATTACCCCCTTGTCGGAATTTGAAATATGTACTTGTTTGTATAGATGTTTTCTCAAATTGGGTCGAAGCATTTCCTGCGGCTACAAATACCGCTATGTTTACTGCTAAGAAAATTGTGCAGGAATTTGTATGTAGATATGGTATCCCTAGAATAATCGAAAGTGATAGGGGTACCCATTTTACAGGTGATGTCTTTCAAGGAATGTGTAAGTTGATGGGAATTGATAGCAAGCTGCACACTCCGTACCGTCCACAGGCGAGTGCGAAGGTCGAAAGAGTGAACAGCACTATTAAAAATAAATTGAGTAAAGTGATGGCAGAGACAGGATTGACATGGCCAGAAGCTTTACCCATTGTATTGTACAGTATCAGAACCACTCCCAGGTCCCCTCTTAATCTGTCTCCCTTTGAAATCTTGTTTGGTCGACAACCGCATGTCATGATTAACCCTCAGGATGATTTGAAATGTAACAATGAAGCAACTGTAAAGTACTTGATTAACATGAGTAAACAGTTAAGGAATCAAAATGATAATCTGAAGTTGGTGATTCCTGATCTACCTGATAGTAATTGTCATGACATTGAACCTGGGGATTATGTAATGATACGGAATTTTCTACGCTCAGGTTGCCTTATTGACAGATGGGAAGGACCATACCAGGTCTTATTGACTAGCACTACAGCATTGAAGGTTGCTGAGAGAGAGACTTGGGTCCATTCATCCCACTGCAAGAAGGTTGCTGATCCAGAGAAGTCCCGTGATAAGGAACAGACGGTAGAGGTTGTATCACTGGAGTGTCTGTTCCAGGAGGACTGAGGCGGCACCTGAGCCTTGAAGACCGAGAGCTGTTGTCGACTCCCCACTCCCTTTTATTGTTTTCCTCCACTTCCCATCCCCTCTCCCTCAAATTTCTTTTTCCTCCTTCTCATTCTTCTCCGTTTCCTCCTATAAGATGGACTTGCCCCAGGAGACTGTGATCCGGATTTTCCTGTTGACCATGATGTTGACCAGAGCAGTCTGTTCCGGCGAGAGTACCATGGAGGTCGATAGAGGTTCTGGAATGGGTTCTGATGATAAAGATGGAGGCGTAGTTTTCCAAGATCAACCTAACCAACAAGCAAAGGCGAGTATCAGAAAACGATCCGATAGCATTGACCATAGAAGGAATTGTGACGGATTGTTAGCTGAGGAAAACTGTATCTGTAGGCTCTGTAATAATGTCATTGAAGATGGGTGCATTAAGAAATGCCAATCCAGTTTTAATATCCATATGGACCGGCATCCATTGAGTGACTATCACTCCTTAGTGGGTAATGTGTTAAACAAAACAGATTGTTGGGTATGCTCTCAAGTACCTCAAGGTCATAGCAAATCAGGGCTAGTACCATTTCCTTTAACGATAGGGGAGGTACTTGAGTTAAATGGTGGGAGACCGGTGGACATGAGGTTTAATATCTCCAGCCCTCCTAGTTTGAAGCTCCACCAATACCATGTGGATAGGTCCCTATTATGTTTCAACATCTCCAATCCCAGAAAGCCGGGAAATTGGGAAGTGTCATGGAGTAACCACACCATGACCTTTTCGCATAGAGCAGATAGAATGCCCACAGATACAGAGCTTGTACGCCACATAGCCAGTAGAGGAAAATCTTTCCGGTATAGGTACACCTTAGGAAATAGGATTACGAGAGTTGGAGAAGTATCGCCAGGATACTGTGCACATATCGTACAACCTGATACGTGTATTAAGCAGATGGAAGAATTAGGGTTAGGAGATTTCACCTGGAAGGTGTGTAATATGGTTATGTCCTTCTCCGTCCCATATGTTCTCCCCGATGATGCATATTTCATATGCGGGAGAAAGGCGTACAAGTGGCTTGCCCCAAACTCTGAAGGATTGTGTTATATTGGAAAAGTATTGCCTGAAGTAATGACTGTAACACATGACAAAATGAAGTACATACATCGTGGTGCCCAAGCTCCTTATACTCACACCCATTACGAGCACGTTGTTAAAAGGCACCTGATAGAGAAGACAGAGCATCCGGCCTCTGATCTGATAAGTGAATCCACCGGGATTCAATTCTTAATCGCGTTAGATTTCACCCGCACCGCTAGAGGAGTGCTAAATTATAAATACATATCGGCACTCGCAAATTTGTTAGATAATATCACTGAAATGTATGATGACACATTTAGATATACTGGAAGGGAACTTCAAGCTTATAAAACAGAACTGGTGCAGCATAGAATGGTTCTTAATTACCTCACAGCAGTGACAGGCGGATATTGTGTTACATTAGCAACACAGTACGGCGTGAAGTGTTGCACGTATATCACGAATAGCACCGAGGATCCGGTCGAGGTCATAGACCAAAAGATGGACGATATTCTCCAATTGAAGTGGGAATTTCGCCGAAAACACAATCTCACTCTTGCTGCTGTAGGTAATGAGCTGACTGGTTGGGTGTCATGGTTGAACCCGCGAAATTGGTTCTCCGGTTTTTGAGACTGGGCTCAAGGAGTCATAATGGATGTTGGGAAGTTTCTCCTATGTATCTTAGGTGTTGTCATATCAATTGGCTTGATATTTAGATGCGGTCAGGCTTTAATGAAGTGCAAACATCGTACCAGGGTAATGAGTTTGAGGAGTGAGGAAACTGTAATTAACCTGGATTTGATTTATGACCCAATGATAGAAATAATGATGTAATGAAAATGCGATTTTTACGGTCCGTTTCTTTCACCTGTTTTTCTGGTTTTTCTCCAAGATAAAAAGACCCACTTGGACGAGGAAGTTGACGAGACGCTATACAGACAGCGGATAGACCAAAGAAGAAGTTTTGACCACTTGAGATACGGACATTTGATGAACTTTGCCATGGATCCCCAGTTTCCCTAGAATTCTTAAACTTACGCTAGCCCAACATTTTTTTGTAAATCTAATGGCATTGACAAAGCTTTTTGCTCACACCTAATGGGCAACACAGCGCAAAGAAGACGACTTTCAACTGATACCGAACAAAACTTCAACCGACAGATGTACATTAACCTGACATAGAATACCACCGCATTTACCGTAATTATGTCTTTTCTTCATTTCTACAACCCTCAGGTAATGACACACATAGTATAGGGAATACAGGCACAGATATCAGCAATCACATATTCCCCCATTCATGTATCATCAACTAAAATGTGCTCCCCATTTTGTTCAAATCCGAAAAGAGCTCGGTAAAGTTTGACAGCCCATCCACAGACCCGTACCACGGGATAAGAAGGAATTCAAATGTATACTTCGCAATACCTCGAAGCTTGATTTACAACACGTACGGCACGATGATACATGACCCCCCAAACATGGACTCATACACACATGCTTCTGCTATCTCACTAGGTCATACCCTCTTCCCACCTACTCCTCTCTCCTCCCTTACCCAACCATGGAAATGAATTAACCCCTGACATATATTTTTCTCCTTTTGAAATGTTTTAGAAGGTGGCAGTTATTATTGACTGCCAAAGGGTGGACTGTCAAAGTCAGAAAAATATCTCTATGCACACTACCATATTTGCACCTCACACAGGTCCGTGCTGCGCATGCGTACGCTCTCCCGTACGTGCGCATACTCACAGTCGCGGGCACCCGCAGGCGCATGGTATGCGTATTTACGGTAGAGTTTATGCGATCGTAGCGTGCGACTCAATCATTACATATTTTCACTAATAATGTATTTTGTAGATCATGGTCCCTTTGATAGATTCTGAAAGTGTGGTTAATATAGAATGTTCATGAACAGAGAAATCCCTCTTTGTTTGATACGAAGGGTCAGACAGGAGTAATACAGTGGTGTTTAGTATCCATCGGAAGAATATTTAATTAGAAATATTCCGGTGTTGGTTTGAAGCAGATCAATTGCTCGTGCGAATAGTTATGGACATAAGAAGTTTATGAACATTTACTTTATTTGCACTTTATTACCCATGCGGCGGGAAACCCAGTTTCCCTCCCACCTGAGCAGTTGGAAATAGTCACAGCCCACCTGTATGAATCAACCTATGACCTTTTGTTATAATGCGAAGCCGAATTCCTGTGTCCAATGGACAATGAGATTGTAGGGACCATTGAATTGTATTGTGTGTGGGGCATAAATAGGCAGGCCGACCGTATCCAGTTCACTCTCTTCAACGGTTCTCATTGCTGATAATCGGGAGCTGGATATCGAGGCGCATGCGATCGTTTCCCTTTGTGCGTAAGTTTTCTCCGTAATCATATTGTCTTACTGTGAGCCATCTCTCTCTCTCTCCACTCTTTCTCTCGTATTTTCCCTTTGTTGTATTGTATTGTATTTCCTGTGTAGTTATCTGGTTAGTTGGTTTATGTTATATTGTAGTGTATCATTTGTACTGTGATTCCTTTTGCAAGTATAATAGTTATAATACATATAATAGGTTTTGGACCCTAAGCCCAGGTATCTGTGTATTCTTTATAGGGTTAAGTATTCTCTGAGCGTCGGTGACGCTCAAGCAGCTTTGTAGTTAATCAGGTTACACCAGGTTGCACTTACACTCTGTCTCTACACTAAGGTATACTGTGTATCTCATTGTTAAAGGTATAGATATAAAGGTTTTAACGTTGTAAGCGTCTGCACCGCTGGTGATCTCCTCGTGGTCCCGAGCGTACGCTACGCTATAGCGAATCATTACGTTAGTCGGCAGCCAATAGCGTGCCTGCCTGTGATCACTGGGCCGTAAGCGAACGTGACGCTTGAGCGTCTCGACTACGGTTGAGCGATCGCTACACAACTTGCGTACCCTTACGGTACTTCTTACGTAGATAGCGTACAGTGTTCTTAGACCTCTTAAAGTGTTTTATATACGATAAATATTTAGCTTTATCAATACTACTATAGTAGCTTACTGTAGCAGTCTGCGGTGCTGCTGAGCTGACAGTGTCCAGCAGGTCCGTCATCAGTCATTACATAATAAATATATCTACCTGTCCGGCTGCAGTACTAGTGTGATATTATATATATGATATTATATATATATATATATTGATTTCATCTCATTATCATCCAGTCTATATTAGCAGCAGACACAGTACGGTAGTCCACGGCTGTAGCTACCTCTGTGTCGGCAGTCGCTCGTCCATCCATAATTGTATACCACCTACCCGTGGTTTTTTTCTTTTCTTTCTTCTTTATACATACTACTATAGTAGCTTACTGTAGCAGTCTGCGGTGCTGCTGAGCTGACAGTGTCCAGCAGGTCCGTCATCAGTCATTACATAATAAATATATCTACCTGTCCGGCTGCAGTACTAGTGTGATATTATATATATATATATATATTGATTTCATCTCATTATCATCCAGTCTATATTAGCAGCAGACACAGTACGGTAGTCCACGGCTGTAGCTACCTCTGTGTCGGCAGTCGCTCGTCCATCCATAATTGTATACCACCTACCCGTGGTTTTTTTTTTTCTTTCTTCATTATACATACTACTATAGTAGCTTACTGTAGCAGTCTGCGGTGCTGCTGAGCTGACAGTGTCCAGCAGGTCCGTCATCAGTCATTACATAATAAATATATATACCTGTCCGGCTGCAGTACTAGTGATATTATATATATATATATATATTGATTTCATCTCATTATCATCCAGTCTATATTAGCAGCAGACACAGTACGGTAGTCCACGGCTGTAGCTACCTCTGTGTCGGCAGTCGCTCGTCCATCCATAATTGTATACCACCTACCCGTGTTTTTTTTCTTTTCTTTCTTCTTTATACATACTACTATAGTAGCTTACTGTAGCAGTCTGCGGTGCTGCTGAGCTGACAGTGTCCAGCAGGTCCGTCATCAGTCATTACATAATAAATATATATACCTGTCCGGCTGCAGTACTAGTGATATTATATATATATATATTGATTTCATCTCATTATCATCCAGTCTATATTAGCAGCAGACACAGTACGGTAGTCCACGGCTGTAGCTACCTCTGTGTCGGCAGTCGCTCGTCCATCCATAATTGTATACCAGCTACCCGTGGGTTTTTTTTTTCTTTCTTCTTTATACATACTACTATAGTAGCTTACTGTAGCAGTCTGCGGTGCTGCTGAGCTGACAGTGTCCAGCAGGTCCGTCATCAGTCATTACATAATAAATATATATACCTGTCCGGCTGCAGTACTAGTGATATTATATATATATATATATATATATATATATATATTGATTTCATCTCATTAACATCCAGTCTATATTAGCAGCAGACACAGTACGGTAGTCCACGGCTGTAGCTACCTCTGTGTCGGCAGTCGCTCGTCCATCCATAATTGTATACCACCTACCCGTGGTTTTTTTTTTTTTTTCTTCTTTATACATACTACTATAGTAGCTTACTGTAGCAGTCTGCGGTGCTGCTGAGCTGACAGTGTCCAGCAGGTCCGTCATCAGTCATTACATAATAAATATATATACCTGTCCGGCTGCAGTACTAGTGATATTATATATATATATATTGATTTCATCTCATTATCATCCAGTCTATATTAGCAGCAGACACAGTACGGTAGTCCACGGCTGTAGCTACCTCTGTGTCGGCAGTCGCTCGTCCATCCATAAGTATACTAGTATCCATCCATCTCCATTGTTTACCTGAGGTGCCTTTTAGTTGTGCCTATTAAAATATGGAGAACAAAAATGTTGAGGTTCCAAAATTAGGGAAAGATCAAGATCCACTTCCACCTCGTGCTGAAGCTGCTGCCACTAGTCATGGCCGAGACGATGAAATGCCAGCAACATCGTCTGCCAAGGCCGATGCCCAATGTCATAGTACAGAGCATGTAAAATCCAAAACACCAAATATCAGTAAAAAAAGGACTCCAAAATCTAAAATAAAATTGTCGGAGGAGAAGCGTAAACTTGCCAATATGCCATTTACCACACGGAGTGGCAAGGAACGGCTGAGGCCCTGGCCTATGTTCATGGCTAGTGGTTCAGCTTCACATGAGGATGGAAGCACTCAGCCTCTCGCTAGAAAAATGAAAAGACTCAAGCTGGCAAAAGCACCGCAAAGAACTGTGCGTTCTTCGAAATCCCAAATCCACAAGGAGAGTCCAATTGTGTCGGTTGCGATGCCTGACCTTCCCAACACTGGACGTGAAGAGCATGCGCCTTCCACCATTTGCACGCCCCCTGCAAGTGCTGGAAGGAGCACCCGCAGTCCAGTTCCTGATAGTCAGATTGAAGATGTCAGTGTTGAAGTACACCAGGATGAGGAGGATATGGGTGTTGCTGGCGCTGGGGAGGAAATTGACAAGGAGGATTCTGATGGTGAGGTGGTTTGTTTAAGTCAGGCACCCGGGGAGACACCTGTTGTCCGTGGGAGGAATATGGCCGTTGACATGCCTGGGGAAATACCAAAAAAATCAGCTCTTCGGTGTGGAAGTATTTCAACAGAAATGCGGACAACATTTGTCAAGCCGTGTGTTGCCTTTGTCAAGCTGTAATAAGTAGGGGTAAGGACGTTAACCACCTCGGAACATCCTCCCTTATACGTCACCTGCAGCGCATTCATAATAAGTCAGTGACAAGTTCAAAAACTTTGGGCGACAGCGGAAGCAGTCCACTGACCAGTAAATCCCTTCCTCTTGTAACCAAGCTCACGCAAACCACCCCACCAACTCCCTCAGTGTCAATTTCCTCCTTCCCCAGGAATGCCAATAGTCCTGCAGGCCATGTCACTGGCAATTCTGACGAGTCCTCTCCTGCCTGGGATTCCTCCGATGCATCCTTGCGTGTAACGCCTACTGCTGCTGGCGCTGCTGTTGTTGCTGCTGGGAGTCGATGGTCATCCCAGAGGGGAAGTCGTACTCGTAAGCCCACTTTTACTACTTCCACCAAGCAATTGACTGTCCAACAGTCCTTTGCGAGGAAGATGAAATATCACAGCAGTCATCCTGCTGCAAAGCGGATAACTGAGGCCTTGGCATCCTGGGTGGTGAGAAACGTGGTTCCGGTATCCATCATTACTGCAGAGCCAACTAGAGACTTGTTGGAGGTACTGTGTCCCCGGTACCAAATACCATCTAGGTTCCATTTCTCTAGGCAGGCGATACCGAAAATGTACACAGACCTCAGAAAAAGAGTCACCAGTGTCCTAAAAAATGCAGCTGTACCCAATGTCCACTTAACCACGGACATGTGGACAAGTGGAGCAGGGCAGGGTCAGGACTATATGACTGTGACAGCCCACTGGGTAGATGTATGGACTCCCGCCGCAAGAACAGCAGCGGCGGCACCAGTAGCAGCATCTCGCAAACGCCAACTCTTTCCTAGGCAGGCTACGCTTTGTATCACCGGTTTCCAGAATACGCACACAGCTGAAAACCTCTTACGGCAACTGAGGAAGATCACCGCGGAATGGCTTACCCCAATTGGACTCTCCTGTGGATTTGTGGCATCGGACAACGCCAGCAATATTGTGTGCGCATTAAATCTGGGCAAATTCCAGCACGTCCCATGTTTTGCACATACCTTGAATTTGGTGGTGCAGAATTTTTAAAAAAACGACAGGGGCGTGCAAGAGATGCTGTCGGTGGCCAGAAGAATTGCGGGACACTTTCGGCGTACAGGCACCACGTACAGAAGACTGGAGCAACACCAAAAACGCCTGAACCTGCCCTGCCATCATCTGAAGCAAGAAGTGGTAACGAGGTGGAATTCAACCCTATATATGCTTCAGAGGTTGGAGGAGCAGCAAAAGGCCATTCAAGCCTATACAATTCAGCACGATATAGGAGGTGGAATGCACCTGTCTCAAGCGCAGTGGAGAATGATTTCAACGTTGTGCAAGGTTCTGCTGCCCTTTGAACTTGCCACACGTGAAGTCAGTTCAGACACTGCCAGCCTGAGTCAGGTCATTCCCCTCATCAGGCTTTTGCAGAAGAAGCTGGAGACATTGAAGGAGGAGCTAACACGGAGCGATTCCGCTAGGCATGTGGGACTTGTGGATGGAGCCCTTAATTCGCTTAACAAGGATTCACGGGTGGTCAATCTGTTGAAATCAGAGCACTACATTTTGGCCACCGTGCTCGATCCTAGATTTAAAACCTACCTTGGATCTCTCTTTCCGGCAGACACAAGTCTGCTGGGGTTCAAAGACCTGCTGGTGAGAAAATTGTCAAGTCAAGCGGAACGCGACCTGTCAACATCTCCTCCTTCACATTCTCCCGCAACTGGGGGTGCGAGGAAAAGGCTCAGAATTCCGAGCCCACCCGCTGGCGGTGATGCAGGGCAGTCTGGAGCGACTGCTGATGCTGACATCTGGTCCGGACTGAAGGACCTGTCAACGATTACGGACATGTCGTCTACTGTCACTGCATATGATTCTCTCCCCATTGAAAGAATGGTGGAGGATTATATGAGTGACCGCATCCAAGTAGGCACGTCACACAGTCCGTACTTATACTGGCAGGAAAAAGAGGCAATTTGGAGGCCCTTGCACAAACTGGCTTTATTCTACCTAAGTTGCCCTCCCACAAGTGTGTACTCCGAAAGAGTGTTTAGTGCCGCCGTTCACCTTGTCAGCAATCGGCGTACGAGGTTACTTCCAGAAAATGTGGAGAAGATGATGTTCATTAAAATGAATTATAATCAATTCCTCCGTGGAGACATTGACCAGCAGCAATTGCCTCCACAAAGTACACAGGGAGCTGAGATGGTGGATTCCAGTGGGGACGAATTGATAATCTGTGAGGAGGGGGATGTACACGGTGATATATCGGAGGATGATGATGAGGTGGACATCTTGCCTCTGTAGAGCCAGTTTGTGCAAGGAGAGATTAATTGCTTCTTTTTTGGTGGGGGTCCAAACCAACCCGTCATTTCAGTCACAGTCGTGTGGCAGACCCTGTCACTGAAATGATGGGTTGGTTAAAGTGTGCATGTCCTGTTTATACAACATAAGGGTGGGTGGGAGGGCCCAAGGACAATTCCATCTTGCACCTCTTTTTTCTTTAATTTTTCTTTGCGTCATGTGCTGTTTGGGGAGTGTTTTTTGGAAGGGCCATCCTGCGTGACACTGCAGTGCCACTCCTAGATGGGCCAGGTGTTTGTGTCGGCCACTAGGGTCGCTTATCTTACTCACACAGCTACCTCATTGCGCCTCTTTTTTTCTTTGCGTCATGTGCTGTTTGGGGAGTGTTTTTTGGAAGGGCCATCCTGCGTGACACTGCAGTGCCACTCCTAGATGGGCCCGGTGTTTGTGTCGGCCACTAGGGTCGCTTATCTTACTCACACAGCTACCTCATTGCGCCTCTTTTTTTCTTTGCGTCATGTGCTGTTTGGGGAGTGTTTTTTGGAAGGGCCATCCTGCGTGACACTGCAGTGCCACTCCTAGATGGGCCAGGTGTTTGTGTCGGCCACTAGGGTCGCTTAGCTTACTCACACAGCTACCTCATTGCGCCTCTTTTTTTCTTTGCGTCATGTGCTGTTTGGGGAGTGTTTTTTGGAAGGGCCATCCTGCGTGACACTGCAGTGCCACTCCTAGATGGGCCCGGTGTTTGTGTCGGCCACTAGGGTCGCTTATCTTACTCACACAGCTACCTCATTGCGCCTCTTTTTTTCTTTGCGTCATGTGCTGTTTGGGGAGTGTTTTTTGGAAGGGCCATCCTGCGTGACACTGCAGTGCCACTCCTAGATGGGCCCGGTGTTTGTGTCGGCCACTAGGGTCGCTTATCTTACTCACACAGCTACCTCATTGCGCCTCTTTTTTTCTTTGCGTCATGTGCTGTTTGGGGAGTGTTTTTTGGAAGGGCCATCCTGCGTGACACTGCAGTGCCACTCCTAGATGGGCCCGGTGTTTGTGTCGGCCACTAGGGTCGCTTATCTTACTCACACAGCTACCTCATTGCGCCTCTTTTTTTCTTTGCGTCATGTGCTGTTTGGGGAGTGTTTTTTGGAAGGGCCATCCTGCGTGACACTGCAGTGCCACTCCTAGATGGGCCCGGTGTTTGTGTCGGCCACTAGGGTCGCTTAGCTTACTCACACAGCTACCTCATTGCGCCTCTTTTTTTCTTTGCGTCATGTGCTGTTTGGGGAGTGTTTTTTGGAAGGGCCATCCTGCCTGACACTGCAGTGCCACTCCTAGATGGGCCCGGTGTTTGTGTCGGCCACTAGGGTCGCTTAGCTTAGTCATCCAGCGACCTCGGTGCAAATTTTAGGACTTAAAATAATATTGTGAGGTGTGAGGTATTCAGAATAGACTGAAAATGAGTGGAAATTATGGTTTTTGAGGTTAATAATACTTTGGGATCAAAATGACCCCCAAATTCTATGATTTAAGCTGTTTTTTAGTGTTTTTTGAAAAAAACACCCGAATCCAAAACACACCCGAATCCAACAAAAAAAATTCGGTGAGGTTTTGCCAAAACGCGGTCGAACCCAAAACACGGCCGCGGAACCGAACCCAAAACCAAAACACAAAACCCGAAAAATTTCAAGTGCACATCTCTAGTACTCACGGAGCGATATTCTAAGCAATCTGACTAGATTGCTTAGAATATCAGCATGATTGCTCCGTGTGTAGCCCCCTCAGAGATAGCAATGCGCGGCCCCGCACATCGCTATCGCTGCTGCTAGATTGGCCTGCATGCAGGCCAATCTAGCGGGTCGCTCACTTCACCCGCTGGGTGAAATGAGCGCCCCCCCGTCTCTCCCCGCACAGATCACGCTGTGCTGAGCGGTGGGAGAGATGTGTGCTGAGCGGTTCGCTCAGCACACATCTCTTCCTGCATCGGCCCGTCTATATGGGCCTTTACTGCCGTGGTTTTCTTTGTGGACGCTTATACTCACCCCAGTTCTTTACCGTTTGATTCTTGCAATCTTGTCTTTTAGGAATATTTACACTGGGGTGCTTTTGGCACTAGGATTTGTCTGCATATGCACATATCTTGTTTAAGTAAGAGGGAAAAACATGACAGCACTGTGGGTACATATTCACAAATCAGCAGCAATGTTCTGAAACCTATTAGACATCTTCTTTATACCCAGATAATCTGTTACATGTAAAACCCACTGGTGAGCAGCTAAGTGCAGGAGAGGATCAGATTCAATGCATAGCAGCTGTGGGTGGAAGTTTCTCTGCTGAGAGGGGTCAAAATGCCATAACTCAGAGGGGCTCCTTTCTGTAATCGTTAGATCAATACATTTGTTTTAATAACCGCGCGGCTCTCACTATTAATCGTGTGTATTGTATATTTATTGTGGCAGGACACACCTTAGACAACACACTTAACAAAGGTAATCTTTAGTGCAAAGGTACACAGGGAGTTCAATGTCTCTGTGAGTTCTGCTTCGCTCAAAGTCTAGGCAGCATTATCCTGACAATGGGGGTAATTCTGAATTGATCACAGCAGGAATTTTGTTAGCAGTTGGGCAAAACCATGTGCACTGCAGGGGAGGCAGATATAACGTGCAGAGAGAGTTAGATTTGGGTGTGGTGTGTTCAATCTGCAATCTAAATTGCAGTGTAAAAATAAAGCAGCCAGTATTTATCCTGCACAGAAACAAAATAACCCACCCAAATCTAACTCTCTCTGCACGTTATATCTGCCTCCCCTGCAGTGCACATGGTTTTGCCCAATTGCTAACAAACTTCCTGCTGCGATCAACTCAGAATTACTCCCAATGTTGGCAGATACAGCAAGTGAAGGACATCACTTGGCTTAGGCAGTGCCGTAACTAGACATTTTAGCGCTGTGTGCAAGAAACGGCATCGGTGCCCCCCCCCCTTAGCGCAAACCGGCGGCAGTGCGCCGTAGACACGCACCAAAAATATAGGGGCGTTGCTTTACGGGAAAGGGGTGTGGCCACAAAATAATACCAATTCATATAATGGTGCACAGTAGTCTCCATTATTCAAATTACACCACACAGTAGCGCCACTACACCAGGTAGAGCCCCTTTTACACATTATGGCAGACAGCATCCCCTTTTTACACATTACGGCAGACAGCGTCCTCTTTTTACACATTACGGCAGATAGCATCCCCTTTTTTACACATTACAGCAGACAGAGTCCCCTTTTTTTACACATTACGGCAGACAGCGTCCTCTTTTTACACATTATGGCAGACAGCGTCCCCTTTTTTACACATTACGGCAGACAGAGTCCCCTTTTTTTACGCATTACGGCAGACAGCGTCCCCTTTTTTTACACATTACGGCAGACACATTTTACACAAGCCGGCGGCTTCAGCTGGACACAGGTGGGCGGGCGGCGGTGGCTTCAAGTTCAGAGGAAGTTGCGGAACACAGGTGGGCAGGTGGCGGCGGCTTCGGCGGGACATGGTTGTGTCCAGGCGGGCGGGCGGCGGCTTCAGAGGGACACGGGCGGGCGGCGCCGCCATCAGTGGGACACAGGCGGCGCCGCCTTCAGCAGTCTGGGCTCGGAGCTAGCAGGTGTGATGCCCGATGGTGCGCCCTCAGTGCATTTGCGCTGTGGGCAAGGCACCATCGGCACACACCTAGTTACGGCTCTGGGCTTAGGGCATGGTGTTATTGCATGAACAAAGCAGAATGCACAGTTTCAAAACAGCCAAAGGCCATACCATGTGAGTGTGTGAACAGTACATTTATAGGTAACGCAGGATATTGTCAACACAAAACATGTGAGGGCACAGCTGAAAATAAATTTTTTCTATACTGAGAACACAAAGGTAATTCAGACTACATGCGAGAGCATCTCACTGGTGGAATCGCCTCTGCCTGATAGACAGGCAGAGGCAGTCGCGGGGCTGGATGGGATGTGCCAATGGTGTTAGAACACTGTTGGTGGGGCACAGTCCGGACAACGGAGGTGTGTCCGGACCGTTGGGGGGGCGGGCCGTGATGGCTGCGTGACGTCACACGCAGCCGCTGCGACCCAGGACACTGCGGTTAGCCCCCACCGCCGTGCAATGCTTTTGTACTGTACCTGTGCGGGAGGGAGGGGGGGTAGGGCCTGACATGCGGGTCAGACTAGCCCTGTGCTGGGCGTCCCCCCGCATGTCAGAGAAACTGATCGTAGATGTTCTAAATTTAGCACATCTGCGATCAGGTCTGCATTACCCCTTATATTTTCTCACAGTTTCTATAGGAGAGCAATGATTCTCACAACAAGAGGGTCTTAATGCAGGTGGAGTAATAATAAGATTTTACTCACCGGTAAATCTATTTCTCGTAGTCCGTAGTGGATGCTGGGGACTCCGTAAGGACCATGGGGAATAGCGGCTCCGCAGGAGACTGGGCACAGCTAAGAAAGATTTAGGACTACCTGGTGTGCACTGGCTCCTCCCACTATGACCCTCCTCCAGACTTCAGTAAGGATACTGTGCCCGGAAGAGCTGACACAATAAGGAAGGATTTTGAATCCCGGGTAAGACTCATACCAGCCACACCAATCACACCGTATAACTCGTGATAATATACCCAGTTAACAGTATGAACACAACAGAGCCTCTCAAAAGATGGCTCAACAATAACCCTTGTAGTTAACAATAACTATATACAAGTATTGCAGACAGTCCGCACTTGGGACGGGCGCCCAGCATCCACTACGGACTACAAGAAATAGATTTACCGGTGAGTAAAATCTTATTTTCTCTGACGTCCTAGTGGATGCTGGGGACTCCGTAAGGACCATGGGGATTATACCAAAGCTCCCAAACGGGCGGGAGAGTGCGGATGACTCTGCAGCACCGAATGAGAGAACTCTAGGTCCTCCTCAGCCAGGGTATCAAATTTGTAGAATTTTGCAAACGTGTTTGCCCCTGACCAAGTAGCAGCTCGGCAAAGTTGTAAAGCCGAGACCCCTCGGGCAGACGCCCAAGAAGAGCCCACTTTCCTCGTGGAATGGGCTTTTACAGATTTAGGCTGCGGCAGGCCAGCCACAGAATGCGCAAGCTGAATTGTGCTACCAATCCAGCGAGCAAAAGTCTGCTTTGAGTTTGAAGCAGGAGCACCCATCTTGTTTGGTGCATACAGGATAAATAGCGAGTCAGTCTTCCTGACTCCAGCCGTCCTGGAAACATAAATTTTCAAGGCCCTGACTACGTCCAGTAACTTGGAGTCCTCCAAGTACCTAGTAGCCGCAGGCACCACGATAGGTTGGTTCAAGTGAAAAGCTGATACCACCTTAGGAAGAAACTGGGGACGAGTCCTCAATTCTGCCCTATCCATATGGAAAATAAAATAGGGGCTTTTACATGACAAAGCCAATTCTGACACACGCCTTGCCGAAGCCAAGGCCAAAAGCATGACCACTTTCCATGTGAGATATTTTAAATCCACGGTTTTGAGTGGCTCAAACCAATGTGACTTTAGGAAACCCAACACCACGTTGAGGTCCCACGGTGCCACTGGAGGCACAAAAGGAGGCTGAATATGCAGCACTCCCTTGACAAATGTCTGAACTTCAGGCAGTGAAGCCAGTTCTTTTTGGAAGAAAATCGACAGAGCCGAAATCTGGACCTTAATGGAACCCAGTTTTAGGCCCATAGTCACCCCTGACTGTAGGAAGTGCAGAAATCGACCTAGCTGGAATTCCTCCGTTGGAGCCTTCCTGGCCTCACACCACGCAACATATTTTCACCATATGCGGTGATAATGTTGTACGGTTACATCTTTTCTTGCTTTAATAAGCGTAGGAATGACTTCCTCCGGAATACCCTTTTCTTTTAGGATCCGGTGTTCAACCGCCATGCCGTTAAACGCAGCCGAGGTAAGTCTTGGAACAGACAGGGCCCCTGCAGCAGCAGGTCCTGTCTGAGCGGCAGAGGCCATGGGTCCTCTGAGATTAATTCTTGAAGTTCCGGGTACCAAGACCTTCTTGGCCAATCTGGAACAATGAGAATAGTTCTTACTCCTCTTTTCTTTATTATCCTCAGTACCTTGGGTATGAGAGGAAGAGGAGGGAACACATAAACCGACCGGTACACCCACGGTGTCACTAGAGCGTCCACAGCTATCGCCTAAGGGTCTCTTGACCTAGCGCAATATTTTTCTAGCTTTTTGTTTAAGCGGGACGCCATCATGTCCACCTGTGGATTTTCCCAACGGTTTACAATCAGTTGGAAGACTTCTGGATGAAGTCCCCACTCTCCCGGGTGGAGGTCGTGCCTGCTGAGGAAGTCTGCTTCCCAGTTGTCCACTCCCGGAATGAACACTGCTGACAGTGCTAACACGTGATTTTCCGCCCATCGGAGAATCCTTGTGGCTTCTGCCATCGCCGTCCTGCTTCTTGTGCCGCCCTGTCGATTTACATGGGCGACTGCCGTGATGTTGTCCGACTGGATCAGAACCGGCTGGTTTTGAAGCAGGGGCTTTGCTTGACTTAGGGCATTGTAAATGGCCCTCAGTTCCAGAACATTTATGTGTAGGGAAGTCTCCTGACTTGACCAAAGTCCTTGGAAGTTTCTTCCCCGTGTGACTGCACCCCAGCCCCGAAGGCTGGCATCCGTGGTCACCAGGACCCAGTCCTGTATGCCGAATCTGCGGCCCTCTCTGAGATGAGCACTCTGCAGCCACCACAGCAGAGACACCCTGGTCCTTGGAGACAGGGTTATCAACCGATGCATTTGAAGATGCGATCCGGACCATTGGTCCAACAGGTCCCACTGAAAGGTTCTGGCATGGAACCTGCCGAATGGAATCGCTTCGTAGGAAGCTACCATCTTTCCCAGGACTCGCGTGCAATGATGCACCGACACCTGTTTTGCTTTCAGGAGGCCTCTCACTAGAGATGACAGCTCCTTGGCTTTCTCCTCTGGGAGAAACACTTTTTTCTGGACTGTGTCCAGAATCATCCCCAGGAACAGTAGACGTGTCGCCGGAACCAGCTGAGACTTTGGAATATTCAGAATCCAACCGTGCTGGTGTAGCACCTCCTGAGATAATGCTATTATGCTACGCCGACCAACAACTGCTCTCTGGACCTCGCCCTTATCAGGAGATCGTCCAAGTATGGGATAATTAAAACTCCCTTTTTCCGAAGGAGTTTCATCATTTCGGCCATTACCTTGGTAAATACCCTCGGTGCCGTGGACAGGCCGAACGGCAACGTCTGGAATTGGTAATGACAATCCTGTACCACAAATCTGAGGTACTCCTGGTGAGGATGGTAAATGGGGACATGCAGGTAAGCATCCTTGATGTCCAGAGATACCATGTAATCTCCCTCTTCCAGGCTTGCAATAACCGCCCTGAGCGATTCCATCTTGAACTTGAATTTTCTTAAATATGTGTTCAAGGATTTCAAATTTAAAATGGGTCTCACCGAACCGTCCAGTTTCGGTACCACAAACATTGTGGAATAGTAACCCCGTCCTTGCTGAAGTAGGGGCACCTTGACTATCACCTGCTGGGAATACAGCTTGTGAATTGCCTCTAACACAGCCTCCCTTTCTGAAGGAGTCGTTGGTAAGGCAGATTTGAGGAAACGGCGGGGGGGGGGGGGATGTCTCGAATTCCAGCCTGTACCCCTGAGATACCACTTGAAGGATCCAGGGATCTACCTGTGAGCGAGCCCACTGATTGCTGAAGTTTTTGAGACGGCCCCCCACCGTACCTGGCTCCGCCTGCTGAGCCCCAGCGTCATGCGGCGGACTTAGCAGAAGAAGCGGGGGAGGACTTTTGTTCCTGGGAAGTGGCTGTATGCTGCAGCTTTTTTCCCCTACCTCTGCCTCTGGGCAGAAAGGACGCGCCTCTACCCCGTCTGCTCTTTTGGGGGCGAAAGGACTGCACCTGATAATACGGTGCTCTCTTTGGTTGTGAGGGGACATGTGGCAAAAATGCTGACTTCCCAGCTGTTGCTGTGGACACTAAGTCTGAAAGACCATCCCCGAACAGCTCCTCACCCTTATAAGGCAAAACTTCCATGTGCCTTTTAGAATCTGCATCACCTGTCCACTGCCGGGTCCATAACCCTCTCCTGGCACAAATGGACAGTGCACTTATTTTTGATGCCAGCCGGCAAATAAATATCCCTCTGTGCATCTCTTATGTAAAAGACAGCGTCTTTAATATGCTCTACGTTTAGCAATATAGTGTCCCTGTCTAGGGTGTCAATGTTTTCTGACAGGGAGTCTGACCATGCAGCTGCAGCACTGCACATCCATGCTGAGGCAATAGCTGGTCTCAGTATAATACCAGTGTGTGTATATATAGCTTTCTGGAGAGCCTCCTGCTTTCTGTCAGCAGGTTCCTTTAGGGCGGCCGTATCCTTTTTTGTGGTACCTGGGGTCACCTCAGAAATGTGTAAAACATTTTTCATTGCCTCAATCATATAACGAGTGGCCCTATTGGACATTACATTAGTCTCTTCGTCGTCGACACTGGTATCAGTATCCGTGTCGACATCTGTGTCTGCCATCTGAGGTAGCGGGCGTTTTAGAGCCCCTGATGACTTTTGAAACGTCTGGGCAGGCACGGGCTGAGAAGCCGGCTACCCCGCATTTGGCATGTCGTCAATTTTTTTATGTAAGGAGTCGACACTTTCGCGTAATTCCTTCCACAAGTCCATCCACTCCGGTGTCTGCCCCGCAGGGGGTGACAACACATTTATAGGCACCTGCTCCTCCTCCACATAAGTCTCCTCATCAAACATGTCGAGACAGCCGTACCGACACACCGCACACACACAGGGAATGCTCTGACAGAAGACAGGACCCCACCAAGCCCTTTGGGGAGACAGAGAGAGAGAGTATGCCAGCACACACCAGAGCGCTATATAAATCAGGGATTAACTAAATTATATCCCCTTATAGCTGCTATATGTATATTGCGCCTAAATTTAGTGCCCCCCCTCTCTTTTTTACCCTTTTCTGTAGTGTAGACTGCAGGGGAGAGCCAGGGAGCTTCCTTCCAGCGGAGCTGTGAGGGAGAAATGGCGCCAGTGTGCTGAGGGAGATAGCTCCGCCCCTTTTTCGGCTGACTTTTCTCCCGCTTTTTTATGGATTCTGGCAGGGGTATTTATCACATATATAGCCTCTGGGGCTATATATTGTGATATATTTGCCAGCCAAGGTGTATTTATTGCTTCTCAGGGCACCCCCCCCAGCGCCCTGCACCCTCAGTGACCGGAGTGTGAAGTGTGTATGAGGAGCAATGGCGCACAGCTGCAGTGCTGTGCGCTACCTTGGTGAAGACTGATGTCTTCTGCCGCAGATTTTCCGGATTCTTCTTGCTTCTGGCTCTGTAAGGGGGCCGGCGGCGCGGCTCCGGGACCGAACATCAATGGCCGGTTCCATGCGGTCGATCCCTCTGGAGCTAATGGTGTCCAGTAGAAGAAGCCCAAGCTACCACCAGTTAGGTAGGTTCGCTTCTTCTCCCCTTAGTCCCTCGCTGCAGTGAGTCTGTTGCCAGCAGATCTCACTGTAAAATAAAAAACCTAAAATATACTTTCTCTCTAGGAGCTCAGGAGAGCCCCTAGTGTGCATCCAGCTCAGCCGGGCACAGGATTCTAACTTAAGTCTGGAGGAGGGTCATAGTGGGAGGAGCCAGTGCACACCAGGTAGTCCTAAATCTTTCTTAGCTGTGCCCAGTCTCCTGCGGAGCCGCTATTCCCCATGGTCCTTACGGAGTCCCCAGCATCCACTAGGACGTCAGAGAAATATTTTTATTCCGATAGAACTGAGCAGACATGGGTGATTGAATTGCTACACATACTATTCAAGCTGAAATGATCATGACGTGTGTACACTCAGTACTTTTTGAGAGGATTTGTGCACTGCACAGGATCAGAAAGAGAAGACACACAAATTTACCACTGCATGCCTGATTGATGGATAGGTTACTCATTTTGCTCATCAGCCAAGCATGTCAGTGTAAGAGAAACTTTACATGTGTTTGCACGAATGCCACCACTTGGAGTTGGCAGGAAATGGCACTAATACTTTTCATTGAGATGCACTTTGCTCTATGTGCTATTTACTTTTGTTTCAAAGAGAGGTTCACACAATACCAGAGCCGTAACTAGACAGTTTGGTGCCCTAGGCCAGAGAAAGCATTGACGGACACATTTCGGTCGCAGCGCTCCTCATCTTCCAGGGACTGTCTCCCGCTCCGAAATTCTGCAAACCACTCAAACACAGTGGTTAGGGACAGTGCTTCCTCCCCAAGATCAGCTTGCAGTCTGTTAATATTCTCCTGCTGCCGCAGACCACTCTTGTCATAAAAGATCATGGTGCTCCAGTGGCCTCTGTAGATCTCCATAATGAGTTATATCTATGCACTGCACATCCGGAAACTTATTGCACACTCCTCATAACCTAAATTAGAGCAACTGAAAATGCAACCCAATTAAACACATTATTTCTGCTTAAAATAGTTAATTATGCTTCTGTCTTAGCAAGTGGAACCCTCTCTGATAGTTTCCTGTCACTATTGGCAATAGGGAGGGCTGCCCTCTCTCCCCATTGATTTTTGCATTGGTCATCGAATCCCTGGCCTCTAGAATTTGCCCCAACCCTGATATTAATGGGATTGTAGTTAACCACTTGCCGGGCACGGTCACATCAGATGTGACCACACCAGCAAGTGCCTTATCTGATCTGGTCACACAGGATGCGACCAGTCATATACACAGTGTGTACAGGAACATTTCTCAGTGGTTTTTGGGGAAAAAATCATCAGTTAAGTGGTTAAGGACCCTCAGTACAAAATGTCTCTTTTCACAGATGACATTCTTCTTACTTTTTCGAAGCCCCTTACCTGTCCACCCAATCTCTTCAGGGAGCTATCTGAATTTGGTGCGGTTTCTGGCTACAAAATGAATCATTCCAAATCCACATTCCATCTACCTGACACCCTTGAAGAGCTGCTAAAACTTAGCTTTGACTTCCAATGGCGTAATTCCGTCATCAAATACCTGGGCTTCCATATCACTAGGTCATATTCCGAACTTTATAAGGCCAACTATCCCCCTCTTTCACCCAAATAGAAAATTACTTCTGACCTTCATACTATTCTAGCCCCTGCCCCCCTCTCGCCCCATGAACAGGACTAGGAACTTGAACTTGGTCACGAGCTAGGCCTGAAGACTTGGGTACGTGATGCACTCTAACATTCTCAAATCCTCTATCAGTGTTGCCATCACATTAAAGTCCTCACAAGATGGTATTTGGTTCCAGAACGTTGTCAGAAAATGTATCCTAATGTTTGGCGGCATTGTGGCCAAACCCGGCACTGCCTTGCTCCTCCTCCCACACAGACTACCCAATGGCTAATGCAGCTAATGATGTAATACATTGCATACCTCCCAATATGACCGTCTCCAGGAGGGACAGAATGCTCTGCTTCTGGACTTCCCTCTTACTGTATGATTGCCGTCACCTGTGCTGAAACACCTTTCTTATCCATTACCTGTTCAACACAGGTGCCGGCAATCATAAATTAAGAGAAAAATCCAGAAGCAGGGCATTTTGTCCCTCCTGGAGAGGGCCATGGCCCTCATTCCGAGTTGTTCGCTCGCAAGCGGATTTCAGCAGATTTGCTCATGCTAAGCCGCCGCCTACTGGGAGTGAATCTTAGCATCTTAAAAATGCGAACGATGTATTCGCAATATTGCGATTACACACCTCGTAGCAGTTTCTGAGTAGCTCCAGACTTACTCGGCATCTGCGATCAGTTCAGTGCTTGTCGTCCCTGGTTTGACGTCACAAACACACCCAGCGTTCGCCCAGACACTCCTCCGTTTCTCCGCCCACTCCTGCGTTTTTTCCGGAAACGGTAGCGTTTTTTCCCACACGCCCATAAAACGGCCTGTTTCCGCCCAGTAACACCCATTTCCTGTCAATCACATTACGATCGCCAGAACGATGAAAAAGCCGTGAGTAAAAATCCTAACTGCATAGCAAATTTACTTGGCGCAGTCGCAGTGCGGACATTGCGCATGCACATTAAGCGGAAAATCGCTGCGATGCGAAGATTTTTACCGAGCGAACAACTCGGAATGAGGGCCCATGTTGGGAGGTATGACATTTCATATTTGAGAAGCCCCCCATAGCAACTTATGGGGGCTGCTTTGGAGAAGAAATTTGGAGACACTGCAGCAGATCTCTCAGATATCTGGTGCTGTCCCCACTTCTTACATCCTGGAGATAATTGAGTCTTGCAGGCATCTCCCAAAAACATCTGCTATGGAGGGGAGGGAGGCGGGGGAGTTCCCACAAATTAGTTAAGGCAAACCTGCATTCTGAATGTGAAAACAAAGTTTTATGCTTGTTCTGAGTGAAATCTTGAAAAGGTGTAATTCAGGGTTTCCTTTAATGTTGCAAAAGTATATTAGGTTTGTAAAACCATTTTCAGTAAATTAGAAAAAAGAAAAAAACACTATATCTTTTTATCAGATGTACTTCCAAATGTAGCTTGCTGTTTACTGCCAGCACATGAATAATTCAAGATGGAAATAGATACAATCTCAGATTCGTACAAAAATAATTTAAGAAAAGACTAATGTGCTGTCATGATGCCATCACAGAGGTTTCTGAGCATGCTGCCTGTAAAAGGAGACTAGGCAGGAAGCAGGTGTTAAAGATCACCAATTATATAATGCATTTTTATTGCACTTTAATACATGTCACTCTTGGCAGTGTGTGTAGGCTGATAAAGATTATCAGATTTGCAGGCTGTGGTGGGTGTTTCATACCGCATGGTAGATTTTGTTTCAATGCATTTTCCTTTGTGTAAGTGGGTCTTTTTCCTGGGGGAGGGGAAATGAATACATAGAGATGATTAAATGGTGTGGGAAGTATCTCCTACAGCATCATCTTCTTCTGGCTGATCTTACACAACCGTCATTGTCATTTGTGTGTCTCTTTCTGCATCTTTACCATACATGATGCAATGTGATGTTTGAAATTGAAACCTATAGCCATAGACATTTATTCTTCAGACATCAATTCACACACAGACAAGATGCAGCTATGCATTACATTTTCCTACATAACATTTATATATTCCAAGGCATTTATTTTGCTATTATAGTCATAGCTCTTAATTATAAAAGATAAAATCAGTACAGGTCTTTAGGATATCCTTCTATAGACCCAGCTGGCTTACAGGATTCATTTCTAAAATTTGGCCAGCATGGAGGGGTTGTTATATTGGATGGTTATGGTTGTTGTGTATCTGTTACATCATATAGGTGGCTTTTAGTGGCTGTTGGGTTACAAAGGTGACACTACTGTAGTGGAGGGAGGAGCAGCCACACACACTTCCTGGCGGCAGGTCCCCTAGCAGATGCACATTGCAACCATGGTAATTCTGCCTTTGAAACCTACATATGTTCAAATTGCAGTTCTCGGAGTATACATGGCCCTAGTTGTTGCTTCATTGATCCCTTTCAAAATGATTAGTAAGAAAGGCTATTTTCAGCTCAATCCTGATGTTGTTAGGTTTGTGATGCACTGCAAGGGGCTGTGTATAGACAAAGTTTTCACATACTTACTGAAGACAGAATTGCAGCACAATAGTGCTACACATATCATCTTGTGAATAAACAGGTACTGTAGTTGCTGTCTAGAAATGGAAAAAACACCCACTGCAGTTATGTGATGCATCGCAATCCAAACGCAAAATCAGGAACATCGAAGGGGTAAATTCAATCTGTGCCAAGGCAGAGCAATGAGCATCCACACATCTGTACATACTGTAGCATGCAAGTGACTGCAGATGATGTCAGAGACCCGCCCTACCATACTGCCATGACACGCCTGCGTTTTTGCCGCCACTCCCACAAAACGCCATACTACCACCCCTAAACGCTCACTTCCTGTCAACCAATTTGTGATTACATTGCTATAAAATTGCGAACGCAATGCGGCTCTGATGCATGCTCGATGCGTGCACAGTGCATGCACAGTCTTTTGATAATTGCCCAGACTGCCAGATCTTTAAATTGCAGTTCATGCTGAATTAGGCCCCAAGGCAGACCCCTATCAGTAGAAGTCACACTTGCAGGTGCCTGATGCTAATGACTGACTCCAGCACCAGCTAGCCAGGGATGTGCAGTCAGGGTAGGCAGGGAAGGCAGAGCCTCCCTGTCAAACTCCTAAGATTTTATATAAAAATTGCTAGAATAATACACAGAAGATATTTAGAACATAAACATCTTCTTTCTTTATTGTAATTCATTTTAAAGCTAACACTCACCAGCTTTGTAGAGAATCCCTGGAGCTGCAGGGAGACAAGAGATGAGGCTGCAACAGCTCTGCCTCGGTTCTATAGTCAGACACTGCTTTGCAGAGCTGGGGACGGGGACACATGACGGGCATTAAAGCTGCACAGAAAGGGAGCAAATAGAGGCATGCGTCAGAGAGTGGGGGGGTGTCTTGTGCATTTATGGATACTTGGATGTGTCATGTGACCAGGAAGTGCACTGTAATCAGAGCTCAGTCAGCAGCAGCAGCAGCAAGAGAAGACACAGGGACGCAGGTTGGAGACTCAGTAGACATTGTAGCTTAGTGTAGTGAGGGGAGAGTTACATTGAGTAGGGGGTGAGACAGGCTCCCAGCATTCAGACCCATCCCCATGTGTGCCTCCCCAGCCATTCACCTCACTGCACATCACTGCAGCTAGCCGCTTCTGATTGGCTGTCTGCAGTTTTACCTATGAAGCTGATATTGCTATTTTCATTTATACACATGAAGGAAAATTACACTTGCTGCACTATAGAGTTTTTTTTTATTTATATGTAAATGTTATGCTATGAAATTAATGTTAAAAAATTATGCTTGTGTTTATGATCTTATTGCTATGAGTATATATGATGTATGCTTGATATAAACCTGGTGCATATGTTATTGGTGCATACCTGTATCGGTCCATACACACTGGGCGATTTTGAGCTGAACGCAGCTCACTTTTGGTGTGTTGAGCTGCTTTCAGTTCAAAACCACCCAGTGTGTATGCCCCGGCAATGAGCGATGATGCACGCCCCTGCTTCATCACCGGCTGCCGCCGTTCATCTGCTGGTATTACCAGCAGCTGAACGGCGTGGTGGATGGCTTTCTATAGCTGGGCAGGGGGGAAATCGCTCAGTGTGTATGCACCTTAAGCATGTTAAATGCCTCCAACTTAGCATGTGAAGGTAAATTTGAGCTTTGGGTCTATTTTGCATGCAGTATATGTCCCTCAAAAATGTGAAAAATGCCCACCATGCTCAAAGGTCGCCAGATAAAAATGAAAATGAACCATCACGTAATAAGCCTATAACTGCCATAGACAACAGGAGGGAAGTGTGCTCAAACATGTACTGTACATTGTATAAGAAAAGAGGCGACGCCAGTGCTAGTGGTAATGAAGCAAAGAAAGTTACCGCTGGTGAATCTTTTAAAAAAAAAAACAACGTAATGGGCAGTGCCGTAACTAGGCATTTTAGCGCTGTATGCAAGAAACGACATTGGCGCCCCCCCCCCCATGTAAGATAGTGGCAGTGAACCGGAGGAACCGCATCCCAGCATCCACAGCAGCGCCGGGCAGCCAATACGGAAGGAGTGGGGGATGCTGCAGCGGCGCTTACTACCAATGAAATAGCGCTGCTGCGGCTCCAGTCCCCCTCCCTCCTCCTCCTTCTCACCTGCCCGGCGCTGTAGCTCTCCTCCACAGCGCGGCGGCGGCGCACAGCGCAGACTTCAGAGGCATGTAATCAGTCAATTTGACTCATTACATGCCGCTGGCCGTGCGCCCTCAGGGCAACTGCGCTGTGTGCCAAGCCCACTTGGCACACACGTAGTTACGGCCCTGGTAATGGGTTACCCACATTTGTTAGTTGTGCACAATGCAGACAATTCTGGTCCACATTCTAGTAATAGAAACAAAATGAAACATTTGACCTTTTCTTAGACACTGCTCTCTAGGTTGTAACAAGTGGAGATGATGAGAAGAACAATAGGCAGTTGCCACTAACAGCAGCCTGAAAACATCAATATTTGCCTGCTCCTTTCACAGCATCTGAGGGGCAAACCCCACCTCATACTGCCTCCATCCCCCCTCCCCCCCCCCAAAAAAAAGTATTTAATATATGTACTGAGAAAATATAAAGGAAAAGCGTCACATTTCTGCTCTTCATATTTGCATCCTCTCATTCAGCTTGAGTGGTCATGCACATGGGGCAGTTACAATGTGTCCATGTGGGTCCTGATTCTGAGTCACACACAAAGTGGCTATAGTTTCGGGCAGCCATAAAAGTCTTAATTACTACCTAATGCGAGCAGGGCCATCTCCATGCTCTCTGTATTTTATGAAAAGCTTTTCTGTTCGTCATTGTTTCTATACTGTGTAATGTTAATTCTGTTAAGTGCCTTGAGTCCTATTGGAGAAAGAGCACTATATAAATAAAATTATTATTATTATTATTATTATTAACAACAACAACAACAACAACGTATAGGCACACTGGGCAGCTACCCAGGGCCCCACAATTCTAGAGGCCTCCAAGCAGGTGTGGGTAGTGATCACACAATCAGAGCGGCGAGACAGCATTCTCTACCTACCTCCCAGCCTGCAACCAGACAGTAAATAGCTGTCAGCATGCTGATTGGGTGATGGCTGGAGCTATCCACCAATTGGAGTTCTGACAACCATTCACTGTATGGAAGCAGCCATTCACTGTATGGAAGCATATGGAGAGACTGCGCAGGACCACAGGAGGGGCATGCTATGGTTTTTTGTTTAATTGGTTCCCGGTAATGGGTGTGTAGTGGCCCCAGTGTTTTGCTTTGCCCTGTGATACATATAGCTAATAACATACATTTTCTGACCACGTTTTCCAATGAAGCCGATAATGACCCAATAATGGTACATAACAAACCATTTTTATTAAACTCTGATTTACCAGTGGAAGTGGACCGTGTGTAATTTCCATACATGCCACTCCCCTCACACATTGTGCTGGAGTCTACTGCGCATGCGCAATATCTCCAGGAAAATGGCACTGGCGCCATTATTCTGGTGATTTCATCAGTAAATATGGTGCCAGCTCTAAATAAATGTAATAGGTGCAGGGCGTATGGTGTGGGCTCTCTTTGACTCAGGGGCACGTGTGCACCGCACATTCTGCACATATTATAGATTATGCCACTGTCTAAGGTTGGGTTCAGGATACCGGCGGTCAGCGTACCAACACCAGGATCCTCGCTCGCCACAGTTTCTATTCCCTCTCTGTGGGTGTCGTGGACGCTCGTGAGTGGGAATAGCCCTCGTCCCCCTGCCAGCATTCTGGCGGCCAGGATCCCGGGGTCGCTATGCTGACCGCTGGGATCCCAACCACCGGGATCATGACTACATCCCATTGACTAGGTTGGATATATAGGCTGTGCTCTATTTTATTTATTTAACATTTCTTACTTTGGCACCAGCATGATTCTTTGCGCTCCATAATTATCACTGCAGTCATCACATTGGGTATCCTTTTAACTCATTTTCAGCCTGAGTCTGTGAATAATGTATCAGCGAAAATCTCCAGTTTGCAGGTACAGTATCAGAGATGTTGCAAAACCACGTGCTTTGAATTCTCACTACGTTACCTTATTTTGGTGTGTATCCAAGACTGAGGATCTAAACATTTCCAGACTATTGTCTGTCCTGCTGTTCTATTGCATGGTGAAATTAAAGTCAAAAGGAAAACTATTAAGTACAACTTGCTTATATGCACAAAATGGTCCAAGATAGAATGGCCTTCATTATTATTTTAGTGAAAGTGTTGTTCCTCTCCTCTACTGAATAATCTCTTGCTGTGTTCTTCAATTGCCCTTTCTTGTAAAGTTATTGTAACATAGCATGGCTAATCTGCAGGTTCCAATAAATAATAGCAGCCACAGAGTCAGTAAACACCTTTATTTAACTGAAAGTGTTATTTTACTTCTTTCTGGGAGACAAAGGGAGGCAAATTTGCTTAGACAGTACAAAGGGCATGCTCGGGGTACATTTTCTAATTAACAAATATATACATACTCAGTTGTTGCTTTACAGCGAGAATGGCTGCTATAACTACAACTTAAGCATGTTCCCAAGGAGTGTCATATGAGGCCTATCTTCAGATTCAGATTTTTCTCTGGCTACACTATAGCCTATAGGCTACACGCAGTGGTTCCCAAACTGTGTGCTTACTGCCTAGGCACCCTGGAGTACATCGGGACACTTGCAGGGGTGCCTTGGATTGGTGGTCCAGGACCAATTCAAATTATGTAGGGTCAATGTAATAGGCAAAACCAGTGCTGGCGGCTGTCAATCATAAAATTTAGTCCAATTCATAATAATAGTAATACATTTAAGTCAGTTGTTTCCAAACGGTGCTGTAGCACCCTGGATAGCCTTGCGGTACTTGCAGGGTTGCTTTATATTGGTGGTCCAGTATCAATTCAAATTATTTATGGTCAAGGTCATAGGCAAAACCAGTGATTGTGGCTGTCAATCATAAAATATGTGGACACACAGAAGCAAACCCTGTTCCTCCCCATGCAATTGAACCTAAAGGCCCCCATACACTACTACAAAGTATCGTATGTAAACCTTGCATGCGATACCCCGCCAACTACCCACGGGGCTCCCCGGTGCCTGGATCACATATGATATATCTTTTGCATACGATGTATCGTATGCGATGCCATTGACTGCGACAGAATCCAACAAATCCTTGTGGCAGCCATGGCGATCTCTGGCTCCGATCAGAATCTGAGGTAAAACACATACGATATGGTACTTTTCACACGATTTATTGGCTCGATGGGTTGAAATAGTGTGATACAAGGGCCATATCGTATTAGTGTATGGGCACCTTAAGGATGACATATAAACACAATTTCCTTAATATTCCTTTCTAAATTTCTCAATAAGAAACCTTTGGCCTAGGGGTGCTGTGAAAAAAATTCTGATACTCTAGGGCGCCGTGATTAAAAAAAAGTTTTGGAACCACTGAGCTTCAACATCTTATGACCTCTTAAAATAAGGTATGCTTTTCAAAGCTTGGTAAACTGGACCAGCTTAATAGTTTGCCTAACACCGGAGAAATCTCAGATATTTAAATCATACGTAAACTGTAATTTCAGCGTGATTTTCAGGAGAAATGTATTTAATAAATAGGCTTAAAGTGCTGTAGTGCAGGCTACACACAGGAGGATGCAACCACTCAAGCCAGGGCCAGTGCTAGGATGTTCGGTGCCCCCCTGCAAACTATACATTTGCACCCTCCCTCCCATACATAATGAAGTAACAGCTAAAGCTGAAGGTGCAG